>NW_028297117.1:798901-996690 GCF_055798465.1 Pogonomyrmex barbatus | reverse complement strand
CGTGCGTGCGTGCGTGCGTGCGTGCGTGCGTGCGTGCGTGCGTGCGTGCGTGCGTGCGTGCGTGCGTGCGTGGTCGATATTAATAATCGATGATAAAAACAAAAAATAATTTAAGAAAGCGAAGAAAATATAACAAATTTAGATAATCGAGAAAAACATAAATTATTGTAGAAGTTTCTTTTTATTATATACTTATTGGAAATGTATAATTGATTACATCTAACTAATAAACAATATAGGAGAAGGATGTAAACCGATATTTGACAGAGAAGAAATAAAAAAGGCTGCAATCAAAACTAACGAAGTAGAAGAACGACGTACAGTTGTAGCTGTAGATAAAGAGCAATCAGGTACATATAGACAATTTACAACTTTATATAGACAATTTACAACTTTTAAATTGACCTAAGTTAATTTTAATTTGTTAATAAATTTACAAAATAGCATTTGATTTTTTTGAAAAATCATTTTAAAAAAGCTCCTTAGATTAAAAAAAACATGATATATGATGCTTTGTATATAGATGTAAATTTATGGATATATGAATATGTAATTATTAAAAATATGGCTATATTATGAATATATACATTTGTAGTAAAAATTCTTTAATTATATATACAGGGTGTCCCGTAGCACTATCCTCATCGCTCGTGAGAAGGTAGATGGGAGCGAGATAAATCAAAATGTCTTATATCATTTTGCGATATTCGCAATAATTTTCGAGTTATTAAATATTAAAGTTGCATAAATAAGAGCGCACGGGAAGAAAGCGTTCGCCCGCCTGAGCCGTAGGACGATAATGGCGTTCGACGATGGGCAGAGCGCGCGCGGCGAGGAGAAGTAGCCGTCGCTTACGCTTTCTATTCGTCCTACGAGTCAGGCGGGCGAGTGCTTTCTTCCCGCGTGCTCTTATTGGTGCAATTTTAATATTTAATAACTCGAAAATGCGAATATCACAAAATGATATAAGACATTTTTATTTATTTCGCTTCCGTCTACCTTCTCACGAGCGACAATGTACGGGACGCCTTATATATGTATATGTATATAGACATAAAATATAATTTATATATATATATATACGTACATATATTCATTCATAGCCATATTCTTAATACATGTAAATATGAATATGTGTATATTAAGAGAATATATTATATAAATTATGTTATATTATATAAATATTGTAGAAAAACAATTATTTCATATAAGAAACATTAAGAAACATTAACAAATATTAATTTTAAGATATTTGAAATTCCTTTCTTAATGAATGTTATAATATAATATTTAAAAGAAAATTGCATATTTTAACATTATAATATTATAGCATCGACAAGCAAATTATATACTTCGAGAAAACGTTCTTTATCATTGAGTCCCATCAGAAATCATGGACAGATTTATAATTCCGGATATCTGTCTTCCTATCAATCTAGGTTTGTGTAACTTGCATTGATGCAAAATCCATACTATATAAATATATAATATGAATTCTTTAATTTATTTTTTTATGATTTCAGATATATGGATTTAAAGAGTCAGAATAATAAAACGGATAATCGTGATATTCATAGAAACGATAGGTGAATAAATACGTAACTTTAATTATTTATTGATAGAAAAAATATTCAAAATTAGAGCTGTCAACATAAACGAAGTTATCTCCATATCCGGATATTCGAGTACCACCCATTATTCAAATTCATGAGTATTACTTGGATAATTAAATATTCGGATAATTCTCGAAATATCCAAATATCCGAGTAACTGATTATCTCGTCCTTGGTTGACTATCCAAATGTATTAAAATTATGAAGAAAAAAATTGGAATATCAAATATCTACATTATGGAGTACACACACACACACACACACACACACACACGCGCGCGCGCGCGCGCGCGCGCGCGCCGCACGCACACGTATGTATGTATATACGTAAGTGAATGAATGAAAAATTGTTAATTGAGACTAAATATTGTAGATAAAAATTATGAATAATAAAAAAAAAAGAGTTGGGTATAGGAGTTTGCAAATGTGTGTGTGGGGGGGCGCGCGCACGTGCGTGTGTGTGTAAATATGTATATAATATTCAGATATTGCACAAGGTTTTTAATACCCGATTGTATACAGATTGTATACAGATAATACTCGAAATAATTGTTTACTCGAATATCCAAGTGATACTCAAATATTTTCTGGAAAATACTTGATATATTCAATACATGGGTAATACCTGGGTAATACTCGAGTTACCCAGAATATCTGCATATTGACAGCTCTAATTCAAACTAATTTATTATTTTTAAAACAAAAGTAAATATTACATAACTGATAATGATTAAGGTCTAGATTTTAAGAATATACTCTTTTACTGTTCCATAGGAGAAGCAGTATAGAGAAGCGTAGAGATTATAAAGAAAAATATACAGAACGAGATGTAAGTAAACATATCACTAATCGGTCACATTCTAGAGAACGGAACCGTTCACATTCTAGGTATGAAATAAAATTATTTATATAAATTATTGCTGATTACTATTTTTATATTAAACAATACATTGATATTTTTATATTATTTTAAATATTTAAATTATTTTTTAATTGATATAATAAATATTATTAAGCTAATTAATTTAATTTATTTATTAAAAAAATGCTGGGTGTTGAATAATTCTTTCAACATAATTGAGTGATTACTATTATCATTATCTTTATAGGTCATTTTTGGAAGAGAGATCTTATCGCGAAAGATATCGTGAGAAGTCAAAAGAACGTTCTTTTGAAAGAAAAAATAGAGACAGGGATAGGGATAGGGACAGAGATAAGGATGGGGATAGGGATAGGGATAGGGATAGGGATAGAGAGAGAGAGAGAGATAGGGATAGAAATAGAAATAAAGACAGATTTAGAGAACAAAGGAACATAACGCCGCAGCATTTTATTGAATCACCAATACCTGTGCCTATCTATTATGGCGTGAGTAGAGAATATGTACATACTTAATTATCTATCTGACTATTTTTAAGAAAATTCGTTAGACTTTTAATTGATTTATTTCTTATTAAAATGTATATATAGAGTTTTCCTCCGAGACCAATTGTAGTAAGCCCTATGGTTTCATTAAGGGGACAAATTCCTCCTATGGGAAGAGGTAGACATCCTGCCTTAATGACACCAGTCCGATCATTTCCACGATTTGTTCCACCGGATATGTATAGATTAGGACATCCACCTCCAAATCCAAGTAAATATATATATATATATATATATATATATATAAATGTTTATATATTATACAAATATACATATTTTGTATATACATATTTTGTACATATTTTTTGCATACATAAATAAAAAATTTCTTTTACAGGATACGGACCGTTTTGAAATATGAATATAATATTTTTATATTTTAGCTAATAACATTTTACATGAACAATGTTTATCAATAATAAGATATATTTCGTTTGGTTTATTATATAGGCATATATATAGGCATATCAACGAGCATAATATTCTTTCATTTTTTTATTATCTTTAAATCGAAAAATCTTGTTATAGTTAAGAATTAAAATGCTTGGATTAAGTGTATCATAATTCCATATAATCTCATATATATATATGAGATTATATGGAATTATGATACACTTAATCCAAGCATTTTAATTCTTAACTATAACAAGATTTTTCGATTTATATATATGAAATATATATGAAATATAAATAAATAATGTTAATAATAATAATAATAATATATAACATATGAATATATATATATATATATATATATAAAAATACAATAATATCAATAATGTTAATAATATAAGATGATTGTATACAGTATGTAATTTATATAAAATATTTTCTTTATAATGTAGATCATTGTAACAGAAATATACATATATACACAGGCGCGCGTGCGCATGTACGTACATATTAATTATTATATTAATTATTATTTTCAATGTATTTGTAATTAAATGTGTTTTCTATTGCAAATAAAATTGAAATGTGCAATTGAAATATGTTATTTAAGATTTGAATCTTATAGAATATTTAAGGCATTTATTTTCTTTAAACTATGTGATTTTAAAACTCTATCATATTCTTTTATTTTTATATTTATTTTTTCAATCTAAAAATGTTTTCATTTTTTTTTTATTTCATTCAGATTATTATTCACTTGTATGAAATATGCTTGTCTTATTATCTTTCTTTTGCTTCATTCCCTGAAGCCATTAGTAGTCTATTCAATATTTTTCATATACAGAGTGAGTTTTTTAACTTGAGACTGCAAAATATTTGGAAAAACAAGCACTGTGCGAAAAAAATGTTCCAAATAAACCCTCATTATAATTTAAACTGTTTATAATTTAAACATTCTATTCAAATAAAAACCAAAAGTTAATTATTGTTATTGTCCTCTTAATAATTTCTCAAGTAACATTTTCTGTCGAGATTTGACATATTCTTTTCAGAATACTTAAAATTCTAGAGCTTATTATTAAACTATATGAAATTTATATAAAACTTTTCTCTCAAAAAGTAAATCGTACCAAAATTAATTAAAAATAAAAGAATCGCCTATTTATTTATTAAAAAATTGAATGTTATAATTATTTATTACTTCTCAGTTACAAAACTTTTAAAAGATAATTTTTTATTTAAATAATATTAAGATAATTGTATTTCAAAAATTTTGTTAAGAAATTAGCATAATATTTTGATAAAAGAAAAAATATATTTCCATTAAAATATTGTATACATATGCTAGGAAGAAAAATCTTGGAGAGATCTTTAGATGAAGATATTGCAAATATCTTCCAATATGATGATTCTATAGAACATACAATTTTATGTAAGAGATTACATTAAAAGATAAACATTAAATGAAAATCTCATTAAAAAAATAGATTTTTAGTAATTAATCATTTTTATAAAAGACAACAAAATAAAATGTTTGTAGTTTTCATGTATAAAATATAATACATTATTTATTTAATATAATTATTAAATATTGTGAACATATGTTTAAACTATTAGTGTTAAAAAACTTTGAATAAGCAAATAAAAATTCAGCTGTTTAACATAAAATGATCTCATTTCCGTGCTCGAATAGTTTGATCAGTCGGGCAACCAGGTGAGGAAGTGAGAGCGACAGAGATATTTTGATTAAAATATTTATTGCAATTCTAATAATTATAACTGATATTCGCGATGTTCTGCGTGTAATTTTAACATTTTTATTAATTATAAAGAATATTCGCAATGTTCTGCGTATGAATTTGTTACCCATAGGACTCGTAGGACGGCCCGTGACAACATGGCCATCCGGCACTCGGCGAAGCGTGCACGGTGAGGGAAAGGATATTAGCCGTCGCTCACGCTTCCTATTTGTCCTACAGATCAGACGGGCGAGCGCTTTCTCCCCGTTCTTATTTGTGCAACTTTAATATTTAATAATTCGAAAATTATGAATATCGTAAAATGATATGACATTTGGTAAGACATTTTGATTTATCTCGCTCCCGTCTACCTTTTCACAAGCGGATAAGAACAGTGCATCGCGCGCTTGCAATTTGACTATTTTCATAAATTAATAACTCGTTAACTATTGCGAAAATTGTAAAATAGTACAGGACTTTTCGACTCAGTTTAGTCTGCTCTACCTGCATATGACCGCTTGGCCATTTTTTTTGAGACACCCTCTGTATATATATATATATAGGCACGTGAAATGAAGCCTGTTCAGATAGAAAACACACGGGTGTCGGATAATAACTTACCTCTTTGGGTAAGTAGAATAAGTTATACTGAATAAAAAAATTATGTATCATTTTGCAATTTTTACAATAATTAAAAAGTTATTAATTTATATTCTTATTTAAAACATTTGTTATTATAACATGTATTTTTGGAATAGCTTGTTATATTTTAAATATCTCACTCTATACATGAAAAATATTGAAAAATATTGAATATATAAGAACCGACTATTAATTTTCTCAAGGAATGAAGCAAAACATAATAAGATAGATAGCATATTTTATATAAATGAATAATTTAAATCAAATAAAAAAGAGAATGGAAAATATTTTTAGATTGAAAAAACAGATACAAAAATAAAAAAAATGTAATAGTGTTCCAAGATTATAGTTTAAAGAAAATAAGTACCTTAAATATTCTATAACATCCAAATCTTGAATAACATATTTCAATTTTATTTGCAAGAGAAAACATTTAATTACAAATACATTAAAAATAATATTTAATATTATAATTAATATGTATGTACATGCTTGTATGTGTGTGTGTGTGTGTGTGTGTGTGTGTGTGTGTGTGTGTGTGTGTGTGTATTTGTTGTAACGATCTACATTACAGAAAATATTTTATATACTTTATACAATTATCTTATATTATTATATAATTAATATATTATTAACATCATTATATTATTTATACTTCATATATATTTTATTTATATTTATTTATATTATATGAGATTATATGGAATTATATATCTAATCCATCGATATATCTAATCCAATAATATTTATAATAATAATTAATTCTCTTCAACTATACTGAAACTTTTCGATTTAAAGATAAAAAATGAAAAAATATTATACCCATTGAGATGCCTTCATAAACATTATTCCCATTGAGATACCTTCATAAACAAAGTGAAATAGATCTTATTATTCATAAGTTTTGTTCATACAAAATGCTGTTAGTTGAAATACGAAAATATTACATTCTCATATTTTAAAACGGTCCGTATCCTGTAAAAGAAATTTTTTATTTATGTATGCAAAAAATATAAACAAAATACATATATTTGTATAATATATATATTTACTTGGATTTGGAGGTGGATGTCCTAATCTGTACATATCAGGAGGAACAAATCGTGGTGGGAACGGTCGGACTGGTGCTATTAAGGCAGGATGCCTACCTCTTCCTATAGGAGGAATCTGTCCTCTTAATGGAACCATAGGGCTTACTACAATTGGTCTCGGAGGAAAACTCTATATATACATTTTAAGAAGAAATAGATCGATTAAAATTCTAACGAATTTTCTTAAAAACAGTCATTAGATCGATAGTTAAGTATATATATGTATATATATATATATATATATATATATATATATATATATACTTTACTCACGCCATAATAGATAGGCACAGGTATTGGTGATTCGATATAATGTGGTGTTACGTTCCTTTGTTCCCTAGATCTATCTTTATTTCTACTCCTATCTCTGTCTCTTTCTCTATCCCTAGCCCTATCTCTATCCCCATCTTTATCTCTATCCCTATCCCTATTTCTGTCTCTGTCTCTAGTCCTTCTTTCAAGAGAACGTTCTTTTGATCTCTCACGATATCTTTCGCGGTAAGATCTCTCTTCCAAAAATGGTCTATAATAATAATGATAAAGATAATAGTAATTATTCAATCATGTTGAAAAAATGATTCAATATCTCGTGTTTTTTAAGTAAGTAAATTAAATCAATTAGGTCAGTAATATTTAAGTTATATCAATTTAAAAATAACTTATATATTTAAAATAATATTAAAATATTAATCAGCAATAATTTATATAAATAATTTTATTTCATACCTAGAATGTGGATTCCGTTCTCTAGAACGCGACCGATTAGTGATATGTTTGCTTACATCTCGTTCTGTATATTTTTCTTTATAATCTCTACGCTTCTCTACACTGCTTCTCCTATGGAATAGTAAAAGAATACATTCTTAAAAATTTAGAACTTAATCATTATCAGTTATATAATGTTTGCTTTTGTTTTAAAAATAATAAATTGATTTGAATATCTTTTCTATCAATAAATAACTAAAGTTACATATTTATTTACCTATCGTTTTTATGAATACCATGATTATCTGTTTTATTATTCTGACTCTTTAAATCCATATGTCTAAAATCATAAAAAAGTAAATTAAAGAATTCATATTTAATAGACATTGTATCAATGCATTAAACAAACCTAGATTGATAGGAAGACAGATATCCGGTATTATAAATCTGTCTATGATTTCTGATAGGACTCAGTGATAAAGAACATTTCCTTGAAGTATGTAATTTGCTTGTCGATGCTATAATATTATAATGTTAAAGTATGCAATTTTCTTTTAAATATTGTTATATGTTCATTATTTAAGAAGGAAATCTCAATCTATCTTAAAATTAATATTCATTAATATTTCTTGATATGAAATAATTTTTTCTATATTAATAAGTTTTTCTTTAATTATTTGTATAATTAAATATAAATTTGTATTTGCTTAATATACACATATTCATAAATTTACATTTACATACAAAGATATCAAATATCAAATATGTTTTTTTTAAAATCTAAAGTTTTTTAAAAATGGTTTTTTAAAAAATTAATAGTGCTATTTTGCAAATTTATTAAAATTAAAATTAAAATTAAATTAGTTAAAAATTGTAATTAACAATTGATAATAGACAATACCTGTTGATTGTTCTTTATCTACAGCTACAACTGTACGTCGTTCTTCTATTTCATTAGTTTTGATTGCAGCCTTTTTTATTTCTTCTCTGTCGAATATCGGTTTACATCCTTCTCCTAGATTATTTATTAGTTATATATATATTCAATTATATATTTCTAATATGTATTAAATAAAAAAAGAAATTCATACAATGATTTATGTTTTTCTCGGTTATCTAAATCAAACTTGTTATATTTTCTTCGCTTTCTTTAAACTATTCTTATTTAAATTATTCTTTGTTTTTGTCATCAATTATTAATATAGACTACTATATATATATATATATATATATATATATATATATATATATATTTGCTATAATAATTAGATATTATGTTTTTGCAAATAATAGAAATATTTATAAAAATTAATTTAGGAAACTAGTATTTAGACTAGATAAAGCAATATAATATCTTACAACCTCAAACCAATGCTAATTTAAAAAGCAGAAACAAAATATTTAAATGCAAAACATAATAATAAATATGTATATAATTATATGTTATACAATTGGATGCTGTAACTTATGCAATGAGTATAATTTATAGTAAATAAGCATAAAAAAATTAATTTTTGTTATTTATGATTATAAATATTCTATTATTATATATAGTTAATTTATATTATTTATGTAGAAAATAAAAATTATGATGATAGAATTATTAAATTATTGCCATGAAATGCCATTTTACTTTTAATAATTTTAAGATGTTTTTATATATAGATAAAATATTAAAATTGATAAATTAATTAATATAAATTAGTATTTATATGCTTTAATATCATTTAATACTATTTGAATTATCATTAGATATTTTACGAAAACATTTCAAAAAATATCTAATAAATTCTGATAAAAATTAAAATTTTAAGAATACATTTCTTAGGCAATAATTTAATATATAGCTTTCTTAAAATCTAATTAAAATGTACAAAATTTGTTATAAGTTACTTAATTTAATTAAATACATATGACATAAACTATAAAATCTTCAGTGAAGACAAAATAATCTTCCAGCCAAAGACACCATTTTTTCTTCCAAAGATATTTTATATCTTCCAGATGGAAAATTATGATGTTGCAATAATTTATAATCATGATATTAAGAGAATTCCAATTCTAAGTATTATAATAGACAAAGAAAAAAGGAAGAGGGAGGAAGGAAGGAAAGAAGGAATCGAGAGAAAAGAAGAAAAGGGAAAAGAGAAGTAGAAGAAAGAAAGAATTGATATATATGTGTATTATATAGAAATTAATAGTAATAAATATACATTGCTACATCATTACATATTATATATTATTCAATGTAATAAATATTATTTAGAAAATTTTTAAATATTAAAAAAATGATCTTAAAAAATTATAAATCTTTTCTTTATTTTAATTTTAAAAGTAAATTGCATTAAAAAAAAAACAAATGTTTTCATACCTATTTTAAAGTATCTTCATTATGCCTTGCCGACAATCCATCTTGTCTTCATTGTGAACTTTCTTCAATTATATTTCTATTATTTTTCTTATATTGTTGATACATCTTCAATAGTTTCTTTAGGTTTTTAATTTGGTAATCAGCGATAACAAGCTATATATAATCACATACATCATAAATTAAAAATTATAAATTAAAAAGATATTTTTGTAAAAATTAATCAAATTAAAAGAATAATATTTCATTCTATAGTTTATAATTATAATAATAATAATTACAATTTCTTAAGCTTTACATATGCAAAAAAGAATTTTGTAAAGATTACATATATATTCAATGTATTTAATCAATTGTAATTTTAATAAGAAGTTGTTATAAAAGAGATATTTACGAATTCGTTTCCAAATATCTTCTTGTGTTTATTATCCATTCTAGATTAATTACAAAAAAATTTTAATTTATTTTCACTATGAATTTTCTTCTTTTTTGTATCATTCTTTTTGTCAACAATATTATCATCTATGAAATAAATGTTCTATAAAGTTAGATATGTTTGTGAAAAATTTAGTTTTATCTTAATTACAGACTTTTTTCAAACACTAATTTCTCTAATTATCATGGATAACATTTTCTTTGAAACTAAATTTCCTTGGAACTAAAATATATAGAAAATGTATATACAATAGACTTCCTTTTATCTCATCTCATTTTATTAATTTATTACGTTCTTGATAGATTTTTCAATAAATCAGATATCAGATAGCAAATTCCCAAATAGCAGAATGCAGTTTGCGGGCAGATTAACAACAAATTCGATCAGAGTCTCTGCAGATAACATATAACAATCTATGTCTGTATTAAGCTCAGACTGTTGACAGAATCTGTTAACAGCTACTGGCATAACATGTCAGCAGGCTTTATCGAGCCCTCAAGTCTAATGTGGACACAGATGGCTATGGATTTGCAGTCAATATCTGATCAAATTTATTGCCAATCTGCTAGCAAATGTTAGTATTTTGCTTACTGGGCTATACAATATTCTACATCTAAAAAAATATTTCTTAAATTGTATACATAGAAAAAATCATTTAAAAATATGAATTTACTATTTGAATAAAAATTTTAATTTTAAAAATAAGTCATAAAAGGAAAAAATTGTTATATTAGAATTTTAGAGAATGTTATACTGTATATACACACACTCACGCGCGCACGCATATGTACATACACTATTATGTGTATGCATATATATATATATATATATATATATATATATATGTATGTATATATATATGTGTATATATATATATATATATAGTACACTATTTTATATATATATATATATATGTATGTATGTATGTGTATATATATATATATATATATATATATATATATATAGTACACTATTTTATATATATATATATATATATAAAATAGTGTATTATATCAATATACTGAACCTTTCTCATTTTTTATTCTTGCGTGAACATAATTTAATTAAATCTTCATTGTAGTGTCACTTTTTTCAATTTTGTACTCCATTTCTTTTGCAACATAATTAATCTTCTGTTGAAGTAGAATTTGTCAATTGTTATATTGAACTTTTTTTATTCTTCATTCATTTTTGCATGAACATAATTTAATTAAATCTTCATTGTAGTCTTTTTTTTATTTTTTATTCCATTTCTTTTGCAGCATAATTAATCTTCTGTTGAAGAATTTGTCAATTAAAATATACATATTTTTATGATAACTATCAATTATGTAATTATTTTTAAAATTTCTTTATGAACTCGTAATTCTCTCTGTAGAAATATAAATTGTAATTCTCTCTGTACAATATATTTTTATATTATAAAGAAAATGGATAAAATATAATATGAATAAAATTTATTCCTATTTATATTATATATGCATAAGTAGGAATAATTAATACATTAAACGAATATATTAATTTAATATATGAAATTAATATTAATATTAAAGTAATTAATATTAAACTTTGCATTAAGTATCAAATTTATAAACATAGATTATAAAAAAACTTTGGCAGAAAAGATAATATCTAGAATATAAAATAAATCTATTGTATTATCTTATTTCTTTAATTAATGTTATTATTTTGTTAATATTTTTTCGATATGTTAATACTCTAAAATTTTTTGCAATATTAAATCTACATACACACACACACACATATGAATATTTTTATACACAGAATAATAAGATAAATCAATTGATACAAAGATAGTTATCAAAAAATTATGTAAATAAAGAATAAAGTTTAAGATATACTATAACTATTAGTTTTTTAATAACTACGTACATATTTGATGTCATTTTTTATCTTTTCGAAATTGTTCTTATTTGATAATTTTTCAAGTTTTTCATTTACTTTATATCTTCAAATCAAAAATAATTGCTGTGGCATAGGTGTATTCAAGATAGAGAAGGAGAAGGGTTGAAGGATTCAAAATTCTTTTGTAAAATTATATTTTGCACTTCCAAGTAAATAAAAAAAATTAAAGAGTTATGATTTTCCAATATTTTTCTCATTCAAAATTAGAAATGAGAAGACATTCCAAGTTCTAAAAATATACAAAAAATATTCAAATTCATTAATTGCTGTTTATGTGATAACAGAATTCATAAATCTTCATCCTTCAAAAAATCCTGGATACATCTAAGCGCTGAAGAGGAGGGATTCGATTGCACACATTGTTGATTGACCAATTAAATATAAAATTTTCAAATCATTGGTCCACTGGAAAATTCCTAAGCATCGGCCGAGTAAATGAATGTGTGTTAACAAGACCCTCTCTATTAAACTACTTTTCTTCTGCTGAAAAAGTTCTTAAACTTGATATGTAATTTCTAGTACTATTCTAGTACTTCTCTTGCTTGATGTTATCTTCATGAAGTTTGTATAAGTTGTAATTTTTTATAATAATATATAAAGAATAAATCTACAAATGCATTAATTTCGTACTAATAATTTTTGAATATATGTAAACAGGTATATTCGACAAAAAATAAGTAATTCAGACATTATATATCTTTTTAATTTATTGAATAAATTCAAAAGATATTTAGCTTTTATTCTTTCTTTAATTTATTTAATCCAAAAATTAAAAAGATAAAATAAACGCTGATAAAGATAAAGTAAATCTTAGATGACTATATAATGCCTGAATTATATTATCTAGTTTTAAAATGCTTGTGCTTGATATTATAATTGATATCATTATAAACATCATTATTATTATTCAAGATCAATGTCTATGTTTTGATTATAACACTGAAATGTTCATTTATTGCAGTGTTAAATCATAACGAAGTTTTGACAAAAAATAAGAATTTAGTAAAACAAATTAAAAAGAAAAAATTACCCTCTCTTCTTTTAACAATCACATCTTCAGGATTAAGTATATCTCGTTGTAATTCAGGAACTGGACCTTTTACAGGAATATTTCTATGAATATCAACTTTAATTCGACGTAATTCCGTAGTATTAATTTGTGCATTCTGAGGACCTCTGAATAAAGGTACTGTTCCACTTGTATGCCCATCTGATCTAAAAGGAATTCAACAATAGTATTGTCAAAAATAAGATGCCAATAATAAAATGTTAATAATAAAGTAAAAATAAATTAATACTAATTACTATATTCTCAATATTAAGATATTGAGAGAATTATATTTTCATATTAACCAACTACTATTTTCTATAATTGAATTTTTGGATATATCATTTTTTTTTAAGAAAAATATTTTTATTTTTTTATTGTATCAATAAAATATCATATTCTTTTCATTATTTTAAAAATATCATAGTCATCTATATCATAAAGTTAACATAAATAACCCACAATTTGTTAATTAAAATATCTTGTGTTTGGTTCATCCTTGTACTCAAATTATTATCATTAATATTGCATTAATTTTTAATTTAATTTATAATTTCTATTAATTTATACATAATTTTTTGTATATAATTTCTTATATGTAATTTTTTCTATTTTATCTTTTCTATATTTTTATTTCATTTGACACTACAGATGCATACTATTTCTTTTCTGCTATATATTTTTCAATTAAATATAAAATTCAACTCTATCAATGTGTCATAATTATGTACACATATATTGTATGCATATATTTATATTTTATTATGAGCAATTATATAACATAAAGAAAATTACTTACACACAATTACATAATCATATTATTCAAGGAGCGACACCCATTTGATCACATCCCAATTGACCTTTAGCTACTCACTGTGCTTGAACAATGGAAAAATTCTAGATACCGGCCATTGTGAGTGGTTGTGGTCAATCGGGACGTGGTCAAACAGAACGCTCTCATCTTTCAACATTTAATTGGTCACAAGATTCTATAGAAATAAAAGATTATCACATAATTTATAATCTTGGTATCCATGATAACAACTATATGAGATTGTCACATAGTCAAAATACATATTGTCAAAATATAAAATTTCTGTGCCGAGTTATTCTCATAACATAAAGTAAACATAAGAAATAAGAAAATTACACACGAAGAATGATAATAATTAAATTTCTTACATGGCCTTTTTAAAAATGGATTTTATTGAAATATATCTGATACTTCTACCTATCTCTCTTGAGTATTAATAACTTTATAAGATAATATTAGTATGTGTGAAAAACTCACTTTTCATGCAGGCTACCAGATTTGGAGGCAGTTGATGTAGATCTATCTCTATACCGAAGATGTGAAGGAGATTCACTATCACTTTTGCTTCGACTATGACGCGAGGATTTTTCTTCAGCATATTTTAAAGCTAATGCACGTTTTCTTTCATATTCTAAAATTTTTTGTTGCTTCAATTTTTCATGTTGTCTCTCTCGTTCTTGCTGGCGTTGCCATTCTCGTCTACGTCTCTGTTTCTCTTCTTCAGTTCTTGAACGTAAAATTGAATAAGTATTATCTTCATTATGCGTTGATCTTGACTCCTCATCTCCTCGGAAAGTTGTTGATCGCATTGGATTCATTGTTGAAAATACAAAGTAAAATAAATCCACTGCTGAAATATATCAATCAGATTAATCATTGATCAGCTAAAAAAGTTCATAATTTAATTAACATAAGAAATGTCTTTTGTCATTTTCTTCATTATAATCATTATAATTTTAAGATTAAATTTAAATTTTGAACAATTTTATATTAAATTTTATAATTCAATATCATGTAATAATTTATGATTTCAATAATTTAGAATAAATATATTATTTGTAAGTCTATTCTGTGACTTTTAACAATTTTATTATTTTCATGATGTACTTAGATATATAATACAAATATGGTATATAAGCCATAAATTATAAGACTCATATAAACTAAATAACGAGCAGCATTACAGAACACATATACTGCAAAAGTATATTCACAATAAAATTATACTTTTTAATTATTATATGCATTTATATAAAAATACAAATGTATTCAGGTTTGATATAAAATTTTATAGATGCATGTAAAATAAAATTTGTTTATTTCAAAGTTCAATAATTAAAACTTAGCAATTAAAATATATTAAAGTTTTTTTAAACAAATTAATATGCATTAAAAAATATATGTGTATATGTATGTATATGTGTGTGTGTGTATATATACATATATATGTATATACATATAAATCAATTATTCTCTCTCTTGCACGTGTATTAAAAATAATATTGATTCTATTAATTTATTACATTTCTATTAAGAAGATAAAAACTGTGATCTATTTGATATTGTTTTAAAATGTTTATAACACTTAAATAGATCTCAGCGTCACTTATATTCTATTATTTTTTTTCTTAATAAAAACTCTCTTGTTTTTTTTATAAGATTAATAAATTACAATTTATATTAAAACAAATGATTTTCAATATAATACTATATCATACTAAATTTAGATAAATAAAATTAAAATAAAACATATTCTAAGAAATGAAACTGATCCTCTCTTAGAAATACTTATTCTACTTCATAAGAAAAAATTTTAGAAATATTTACCACTAAAAACTTTACAGATAGATACCAGCTGAAATGTGGCTGTAGTCTTTGACAGTAACTGAGAAAAACTGCTATATCTCAGTCGATGAATCAATTTCGAAATCTTGATTAATTGGAATCAATTACACAACAGATATCTAGGATTTTTCAACAATATGAAATAATTAAATACTTTAAAAATATGTAATTTAAAAATCTTGTAGGTTTTAGAACAGAGTTAAAAATCTAAATTAAATAAGTGTCTAAAATAAGTATATTTCTGGTTATTATAATTCATGTGATTAATATTATTATTTCTTATAATATTCAAATAACAATAAAAATTTTAGCTGAACTTTTCATATAACACCTTCAAACAAATTCAGAACAATTCGCCATATTCTGAATTCTAACTCTCTCTTCTCAGCCATCGTTTAAATAAGGCCAAAATGGTTTCAACTCCCGTGTTAAAATGGTGAAGTGTTTTTAACGCCATCTAGAAGTCGACACCATAGACATAATATATCTAGACCATGGTGTCTAGACTAGGGGATCAATCATGTAATTTTATGTGAAATTTTTCACTTTTTACTTTTCATTTTTCACATCTTGACATTTCATGTGAAACTTTTCACATGAGCGTACTTTTCACGTACAGCGATTATGTATGTAGTTTGGATGCGTAGAAAGTGAAATCATGAAACATAGTTTCATAGGTTTTATAGCTAATGAAATTATTTTATAGTATTATTTTTGGTACAGTATTATATACTTTATATTAACTATACTTTATATTACTTATTATTAACACTATTATATACTATCTTTTAATAACCAATTGTATATGTACTACGTATACTTAATCCTAACGTAGCTCTAATCTTCTCTAATTCCGAAGCATATTTATTAATTCCCTAGATTTCCGCCTTTCTGCCGCCAAGGTACATGGCGAAAAAGTTCACGTGAAAAATTTCACATTTTCACATTTGAGAGAGTTACATGATCCCTCAAAATCATACATGATCATAAATTCACGTGAAACTTTTCACTTTTCACATTTCCGCTCTAGGGGAAAAGTTACATGATCGACCTCCAGGAGTGTTGCCGTAGAGAAACATGCCATCCGTAGAGAAACATGCCTTTCGTCCCAAACTGTCGTTTAGATATCTGTTTGCTATATAATATATTTATATATAGATATGTCTATTTATATATAGATATGTAAATTTATAATCAAGCAAATAAATTATTGAGAAAGATTTTAAGAAAACAAAATTTATTTTATTTACAGGAGATCTGGAATTTTAACTAGCTTTTAATGAAATAGATTTTACATATGACACAATACAATGCGAAGCGGCAGATAAGTCCCGGTGGGTGGGGCCCGTTTGATCGAAAATTTCAAAGAATCGATTCTAACATTCGATTTTTTTTTATTGAATTGATTTTTAGAATCGATGCATCGATTACAAAAAAAGTCATTTCTTAAAAATCGATTCTTTTAGGCTGACTTTTCACCTGACACTGAATTTTAGTGTCAAATTAGATCACGTGATCAAAAATGACTATTCAAATTTCACTATTCTGTTTAATTTTGATCATGTAATCTAGTTTGACGCTAAAATCCAGCGTCATAGCGTCAGGTGACAACATAATCTTAAAACTACTACTTTTTGAAAAGCGAGGAAAATTTGATTATATAATAACGCAAAGAAATTGGAAAAATTAGAGAAATTTTAAAATAATTAAAAAATCCTATTTAATAATATGAAATGAGAATCAAAGAATCGATTCTTTAAAGAAGGGAATCGATTCAGTAAGAATCAAGATTTTCAAAAATCTATTAAAAATCGATTATTTATTGTCCAAAATAATCGATTTTTTAAGAATCGAAAAAGAATTTCGCACATTACACTATAAAGCTACAAAAGCTTCGAAGCGTTTGATTAACCAATTAAAACAAAGAATTCTATTGACCAATCAAAAAATGCTTCGAAGCATTTGTAGCATCAAATGGATTGCACTCCATGTGTTCCGAAACTCGATTTGTATTCTATAATGGAGAAATTTTAACCTTGTCACGTTTTCTGTGTCTAGTTTTTCTAACTGGTTTTCATCAATTCATTTCTTGTCGGATATTAAGATTTCTTTAAAAGAATTGTATTCTCGAGATTATAAATATTATAGATTGCTTAATTGCAACTAGAATAAGCTATGTTCATGGCAACCTATAGGTTAATGTTTCCTATTAATGGGAAACAGTTTAACCCATTAACTTTATCTTGTATTAGGTAAAGAAAATTATTTTTTACTTATTATATAATTAATAATTTAAGTTTAAAAAATAATTCTCTATTGTTTATGATTCATGAAAGGATAAATTTTTTCAGCATAGAAATTATATAAATTTATGGTTACATGAAGATTATCATGTATTTTTACCTTCTCAATCATCTCATTTCCAAGAATATATTTTAATTAAACAAAGAAAGATATTAAAATGATTGCTATCAAAATATTTGTATACTAATATTGATTTTTTAACTTTATTTTTTATTTCATAAATGTATAAATAAATGAGTAAAATAGAATTCAAAATCTTGATATCTTAAAAATAACATTTTTAATTTTGTCAGGAAATTTACTTCTGCACAAGATTTTACTACATCTAAAGGAAACGTAGAAGAAGATCCCTTGCCACCAAAACCAAAGAAACCACTAAATATATTTGTACAATATGTTGAATCTATAAAAGACAAATTGCTTAAAGAATATCCTGATTATAAACATAAAGATATTTTGAAAAAAGCTTCAGAAAAATGGGCACAAATCGATCCAAAGATAAAACAGGATTTGAAGGAGCAATATCTTGAACAAAACTCTATATATAAGCAAAAATTAATTGATTATGAAAATTCTTTAAGTGATAAGCAAAAGATGCAAATAAAAGAATTACAGAAAAAGAGGCAAATAAAAGATCTGAAAAGGAGTGAAATTAAACAAGTGAATATTAAAATTACTGATATTTATGCATTATACAAAATTTTAAAATATATAACAGTTTTTTTTATTTTTTTAACAGAAACTGATAGAATTTGGGAAACCAAAACATCCATTGACTTCTTTTATGTTATTTTTGCGTGATAAAAGGCTTACAAAAAATCCACAAGTACCTTATAAAGTAAGCTAATTATGTAATCTTTTAAACCATGTCTATCATATTTTGGTATAGATTGTTTAAATATTTTTTTACATATTTTTGTATATATTTATGTATATATGTTTAATAAACACTTTAAATTTTTCTGAAGAAGGTTATAAATAATTTTCTTCCATGTTTCTAGGATTGGATGAATAATGTAACCGAAGAATGGAAAAATATAACAATAGAAATTAAAAATAAATATAATGCAGAAGCAAAAGAATTAATAGAAAAATATAAGATAGACATGAAAAAATGGAAGGAAGATATGATTCGAGCAGGTCATCATAACATTGTAAAACCCAATATTAAACATAAGTCTGAGTCTCTGAAATATAAAGAATAGGATTCAGAGTGCCCCAATCAATGCAATATGCCCATTGCTGATTCCACTGCTGCTAATTTTTTCAATATTAAAACTGAAAGCAAAGAAAATATTAAAATAGGTTGGGGCACTGATATTACACAGAATACACTTGGACATAATCTTGATGCTAATAAAAATAATACAGGTAACATTAAAAAAATGACTTTGTTTATGTATAATTTATGAAATTTTAAAACATTTTGTTTAGATCAATGGTATAGCTCTACAAAAGGCTTGAGACTTGAAAATAGCAAAAATACTTTACAAACTTCAATGAACTCAAGAAATGCAGCAATAGATGCATCGATAGATAAAAAATCAATTACACAACCTCATGATATACATACACAAATACACATATATTTTGTTTCTGCATGGAAAAGAGTTTTGAGAGTGTTTTGTGAGATTAGTAAAAACTGGAAAATGGTAAGAGAATATATATTTATTGGTTCAATTGCTATTATAATATCAATATTTTGCGTTTTAAATCTTATGTATAAGTAATCATTGTAAATACCGACATTAATTGGGTAATTTGTATTTTATTTTTATATATTATACACTTTGTAATTTGTAATGATACATTTTATTTCTATAATAAATTTATATTATCGTCGTTTCTGTATAAAATATTATTGTTAATTAAAATATTCTTATTTGCTATATTTTCTATATAATATATAGAAAATAGCGTTAATATCAATAGCTTAAGCTTCATTCTTACAAGACATACTAACATTATATTATTTTTTTCTTGTTCTTTTTTATAGAAATTATACTAACCCAAATGTGAAAACTATTATGATGATGACAGCAGCAGATGCATATGGTGACTTACATCATCTCAACATTTTATACATACGTGTTCATTATATTTACATCATTAACAATTATAAAATTTATCTTGAAATAATATTTTTCTCATGAGTTATTCTTTAATTTACTATTTTTTTCTTTCATAAATATATATATTTTGTATATGTATACTTTGTAATGTATTTGTTCATTAGATTCATATATATAATAATTAAACATTAATATATCCTTTATATGCATACATTTCTTTAAAATGTTAATATTATTCTTGTAATAATATATGTTACAATACAACTCTTAATTTTGACTCGAAATTAAGCAAATTTTCTGTTTAATATGTATGCATGTAATGTATGTTCAAATAACAAAATAAAAATATCATGTGTGTTATCATGCTTATTCATATTTGTAATATCATATTAAATTTCTCTAAAAAATTTAGAATAAAAAATTTCATTGTATAAAAAAATTATGTTTTGGATCTATTCTTTTTTTTTTTACAGATTGAAACAAGATTTATCCATATATTAAACTTATCCATCTTTTTTCTAATTTTTTTTACATTGGAATAAAAATAATGTTAAATGACAATATAAAACAATGAAATAAGATAACATATTTATGTAATTTTAATTGGTCAAAAATAAAGAATAGAAATATTGGAAACTTCATATCACATTTTACATAAAATAGTCACAATTGAGAGAAAGAAATCAATTCTAAAATAAATAAAGTTGAATTGAATAAATTATGTAAAGTTTCTTCATTTCAAACTTTCTTCTTTTTCATATATTGACTCCAAAAAGACTATTCGTTCTTCACTAATGTCTATTCTTATCTTCTCCTTATTCTTAACAATCTAAAACTCTTCAAATTTGATTCAAGGTTCATCAGAAAACACTAAAATTAAAAATATAACTAAAGGAAAACTGAAATTAAAACAAATTAAAATTTTCTTGCTTCTCTTAAACTTTAAATGTATAATCTATTTTGTTTTTAATATAGCGATTGTATTCAGTTATGTATATCCTAGCTTCAACTATACAGAACAGACCTAAGGTGAACAGCCTTTAGTTAACCTAACCTCTAATCATTTCTGATTTTGCAAATATCCGATAGTAGACCTGTCATTAAGAAGAACAAGAAGAAAATAATAAAAGTATTTTTTACGTCATAAACGATTGTGAATACAAATCTGTTGTACTTGATCTTTGCTAGCCTCTGTTACTCTCCGCAACTCTTGGTAACGCGCAATTTTAGATGTATATATGATGTGCATATATATATATATTATAAAAAGATTTATACATTTGCGTCGACGTGTATTCAACTTAATTGTTAAATACGATGATGTCTGAAACGAATGCTAGGAGAGAAGCGAGGAGACGACGGATATTAGAAAACTCAGAAAGTCGTCTACGCAGAATTACGGGAAGGATCGATCCGGACGAAAAGACAGGTATTAAATATAACCAATACATTGAGCAGAAATATGTTAACATACGAAAAATATATAATATAACAGACATTAATTTTAATAAAACAAGTTATTATTCAGTATCAAGAAAAAGATTCGATTATTGTGCTATCAGAAGCATAATCGAATTTTTTTATTTATTATACATTTTTGTCTTTATTGTTATAATCACAAGAATTATTTCGTTAAATTATGGAAGTATAATTCTATATGTGATTACAACGCTTGTAATATAAAAGGAAAATCGATATTGCTGCATATATCAATCATTATTATTTTCGATGTCATATATAAAGAAAAAAATGTATCTTTAATTTTATTCTCTTTTTACAAAATAAATGTACTGATCATTTTTATGTTTTGACAACATTGAAATCTAAATTTACTAAAATTATATGATCTATATATTTGTATTTATGATATTAATTTCAATCTCTGGAGATAAATATTCTAGACTTAATAGAATAAGTATTGATATAACAAATTGTTTTTATATATTATTGTGTTGACATTTCAATATATTATAGAAAGAAAATTTTTTATCTATATTTTAATTTCTTTAATTCTTTATACATTTATATCAATAATATTTATTTTCTATTTTCTATGTCTCATTTTTTCAACATTTTTAAATATTCAGTTTGAACAGATGATTTTTAAGAATATTTTGCAGATAATCCACGAGTAGAAACTGAAACTTTCTATAGAAATCTTAAAGCAGAATCAAATTTTGAAAAGGATAATGTAAGAAATGGTATCTGTAATATCAACAGTAATGTGGAATTACAAGATAGTACAAGATCCAATGATAAATATCAAGATTTTTTAAATAATACTAATGATAAAAATACATATTTACCAAATCAAGTATCCAAGTCGAAATTTATCTTATGTACATTGTTCAATCGTATTAGTTTTATTTTGCTTGCTGGGATCGTTAATATTTTACTAGTGCTGAAACTCGACAATTTATTTGGACATGTATGTATATAATATAATCTTATATTTTATTGGAACTAACTATGCTAATTATGTATATGTGTGTATACACATATATATATATATATATGTACATTCTTTTTTTGTTAATACAGGCAATCCTTATACCTTTTTTCTTATTGATGTTGGGACGTCTTTACAGCTGTATGACGTTACATGAAGTGCAAGATGGCAGTTTATTAGTCACTGCACTTATATTGTGCAATGTCAAACCTAGATTAATTTATATATGCAAAGTATCATTTGCATTATTTACCATGATACTTAATGATTTTGGTTTATATATGTTTAGTTTTGTACTGATACGTTATGTTATTATTCATTATTACTATTATGATGCTGCAGTACCAATAAATGCATAATTATATATAATAATTGAATAAAAATAAAATGGAAATCTATTTTGGGAATTTTATATAATATTAAAAAAAGATATTCTTAGAAGAATACAAATTCCAATATATTGCATTATTTAAAAATATGTGTCTATATTATAGATTTTTTACATCTCCAGTGTTATATCATAATTCTGACTGAATATATACAAGTGTTGTATAAGAAACATTATTTTCTTTAAGATACATGTAATATAATTATAAAATAGATTTTGTATATTGAGATAATTCTCTTTGTAATTTATGTCTATGTAAATTGACAATGTTTCTAAGATCTCTGCTTGTTTCTTTTTATCATTGTTAGAGTTATCAAAGCTTACAAGATATAAAATAAATTGCAATCATACGATTATTATTAAAGATAATTATGTGGTCAATATGCTCTCTATTTTATGAAAATAAATATATAAATAAAAAAATAAACAAAATATTCATATATTATGAACGTATTATATAATCCTAATCCAAGTTAAAAAGCAAATTAAATTACAGATAGCTTTAAAAAAAATTAATACATTACGTAAGCATGTAAAAGTGCGTGCGCGCGTGTGTGTGTGCGTATATACACATACAACTTTTCAAATTGTGTGATCGAAAATTCTGTTTTTAAAATAAGTTTTGAAGAGATATGTATAAAAAATTTGGTTTTTAAACTTCACATTCTTGAGAATTTTAAACTTGGCGCAATATACAATTGTGTCTCTTGATTGGTTATGTGATCGAGACAAGATGCATGTAAAAGTTAACGAAAGACATTTTATGAATGTGTATGCATAAATATATGGCATGCTCGTCATGAAGCTTAGTTTTTCTGATGCAATATTTTCTGATGCAGGCTTGTTCAAGGGTTGTTTAATATAAATATGTACTTTCGAACGCAAGTAACATAGTTTTAGATTGACAAATGTGCATATTAATGCATGAGATCATCATAAAATTATCTGAAAATCAAGTATAAAATGATGCGTAGAAACATATGTCAAATGGCCAGTTCGATTCATTCAAATTCTCACGCAGAAGTACATGAAGTTCCGATGAATGTGATTATCAGACCTTTCCCTGCCGTAGTGGATGAGGAAAAAGTTCAAAGTTTAATGAGTGCGTTAAAGAATATCGAAACTGAACACACGGTACCACCCATTGATATATTGTGGATTAAAGGAACTAAAGGTAAAGCCATCAAAATAGTTATGTAAAAAATAATTCTTATAATTAGAGATTAAATAACAGTAATTTATAAATATAGGAGAAATAGTTAACATTATTGATTGTATTTAGGTGGTGACTATTACTACTCTTTTGGTGGCTGTCATCGTTATATTGCTCATCAACGATTAGGCAAAATGTCTATTAAAGCTAAAATAATTCAGTCAACTTTAACGGATTTACGATGTTATTTGGGAAAGTCTACTCCAGACTTGAAATGATTTCAAGTGTGTTTGTAATTGTATATGGATTACATACATATATTATGAATATATATTTTTTAATTATTATTATATTTATACATATTACATGATTACATAATATAATTTGAATAAAAATAATGTGCAATTAATTTTCCAATTTTTATTACTATATATAAATTATGTGATTTTAATACTTTTTTATTTTGTATCAAGTTATATCAGCTTAGGTTTATAATTATGTTTATGATTATGTTCAATAACTTTAAATATTTATAAAAAATTAATATTTGAAATATTTGAAATTTATTAATTCCAGAAAAATGTTTATAAAATTTAGGAAACTAATTCTCTTCTAATTAATTTTATTTATTTGCATTATATTACATTAGTATATTAGAACTACACAATAATAAATTAAGTTTAAATGCTCTGCATTTATAAAAGACCAAATAAATTGGTGAGCCCTAGATCAAATTTGTTAGGTTTATGCATTTCTTGTTTATCAAAATTTTATTATTATTGTGATATATAAGACTATTATATGAAATATTGTATCACAGATAGAGATATAAAAACAAATTCCTAGAAACATGATTGAAACATAAAAGTATATTCAATTAAGATACTTTTGTATTATACATTTACCGTATTATACAAAATACAAACTCTAGAAACGGATTCTAACATTTTTCGATAGATTTTATATTTTTTCTAAAAATTAAAGAAAGGTACAAATATTGTAAGTACAATTATATATTTATACAATATTATATTATTGTATATTTATAATTATATATCTTAGCATATTTATAACATATAAATAAACAAATGTATGATCTCTATATATCTATATATATATCCTTCTCCATGTTTTTCCTATTAGGATTAGGAATATACAGGTATTACACAAAAATTTTAGCTTTTATTATTATAATTACACAAAATGTTTTCTATATCGATGTTTCCGATTTACTTCTTTTAAAAAGTACGGTTTATAATTTCTAGTGATATTAACTGTAGATGAACTATCTATGTCTTTAACAGAATGAGAGTGATTTGATTGATTTGTAGGTTTACTATTTCGTAAATGAACTGGTATGATAGATTGCTGTAAATGTAGTAGTTGCGTATTGGTTACTTCACAATCAATTTGCATCATTGTTATATGATTAGGTGGTGTTGAAAATGTACCTGAAAGAGAAAGGTTTTGCTATATTATATAGCTATATATTGTTATATTACTAAATTGATATAATGATGATTCAAATCAAATTATATGTGTATTTTTATATATCTTAACATTGTTTACCGTTTATAGACACAGCAGGTAGAACTAGAGACATTTTAGGTCTAGCTGTGTTATTTTTTCGGGAAGCTGGCAATAATAAATGTTCGCCACTAAACCAAACAACATAAAATGTATCGTCTCTTCTTCCTAAAGCTTCAAATAAAGAAGCATGTTCGCTCAATATCGGCGAGAAGATCTCAATTGCATTATTATCTGGATATTGATCAACGGTGGGAATATCGATCATTTTGTGCAATTTTATTTTTCTGTCTCGTGGTAAATATAACTTTCGTTTTGCTCTTTCTTCCAATGGCGATCTTAACAATGATACGTTTAACGAATTTATCTGTAATTTTATTTTTCTTAAAGCAGTCCGATTATCTCGATCAGATTCACCATCGATCCAGCGTCTTAACTCGCTATCTAAACGTATCGATTCACTTTGATTAATATACATTGGACATATTGGCTGATGTATTGGTACACCACTTTTATTAAAATTTTCTTCGATTCCATCTTCTATATTGTTATCGTTCTCATCTAGGGCCCAGAATAATCTTCTGTTATGTCTATCTTCTGGTATAGATACTATCAAATTATCAGATTCAGTTTTAAAAGGTATATTTTGTGGAAGCGTTTTCCTTAAATAGAAATGAAAGAATACTTTACTTTCATATATAGGATATATAAAATGTATAATCTATATAAAACATAATATTTTCAATTCGAAAATATTTCTTGAAAAAATTTTAAATCTGAAAAAATCCTTTTTTTCTTTTTATGAAATACATTTTTAAAATAGTTTTTTTTCCTCATATTCTCATGTATGAAAATGTATAAAAAATAAAAGATATTTGATATATTTAAGTTTCATCGTTCTTATCATGTAAATATTCACAATGTCATAAAAAAATTATTAAACTTCATAAAATCTTTTTTTTTTTCAAAGATCATATTTTAAATATAAATAAAATATTCTGTAATGTTGTACTTACCTAAAACCATCAATGTTGAAAGCTATCATAAACATTATACCAAAAAGAACAACAGCACTTCCTTTTACTTTCTTTTTTAAGAAAGGTTTAAAATTGACATTTTTATATTTGTTATTGTCATTTATAATATTGTCTTCCATTTCGGATAGTCTCTGTTTTAAAGTTATATTTTCCTAACAAAATTAAAAAAATATTAAAAACCAATTTAATTTTTTATTAGAAATTTCCAAAAATTTTGTATATTTTTACAAAAAGCACAAATTGTTTACCGATTTTAATTGTTTATTCTCTTTCTTCAATACCGATATTTCTTTCTCTAAAGACGATACATATTCTTTTTTCTTCTTTCGAGAAAGACAAGCAGATTCTCTATTTTTTATCATTCTTTGTTGTCTTTTTAGTGCTTTCAATGTACATTCCTGATTATCTTTTGACAAATTGAAATCAGTTACTTCGTTTTTTACTAATAATGAGTTGGAATTTATTTCATTCTGTATTACTTGAAATGGCGCATAATTCAAGGTTTCATTGTTAACAACAATATTATTATATTCTATAGATTCATTGGTTAAAAAAGTGGAATTATCTATTGATTCAGTAGTATTTGTTGGACAAATGTTTGGTATAGTATTAATCATTTTCACATTCTGTGGTAATTGAAACGTTGTAGTATTTGTTTTTTTATTAGAATTGATATTTAATGAATTTTGTTGCTTTTGTGCCGGTAATACTCGAAGTTTTGAAGGATACAATATATGTTGTGAATTTGCATTCTGTGCAAATGTAGTAATATCTTGAAGAAAGATAGTATTTTGAAGTTTACCTATAGATATTAAAATAAAAAAATTATGTGCGCACACACACACACACACACACACACACACACACACACACATACACACCCACACCCACACCCATACCCACACCTATACCCACACCCATACCCACACCCACCCACCCACCAATTTTGAAAATAAAAAGTACAAAATTTTATGAATGCAAAACAAGTTTCCTTGGTTTTGAAAATAAGTTATTGTCCTTGATAAAAAATTGTTCTTTTGTTCTTTTAAATAAAAACAAAATATATTCAGTTGAATATTCAACAATCTTAATGTTTGGAAACTGTGTTCACATTTAGTTTTCAAGAATATAAATATCTTTTTACAACAGCATGTCATTAAAGAATTACATATATATATATATAAAGATAGTATATTTTTACCATCTTTTGTATGCTGTGCGATACTCTTGGGTTGGATATGAACATGTTTCGTAGAATCAGTTTTTTTAATATATTTGGTATGCATTATATCTTGCTTATTAATAGGTATGAATTTAACATCCTGAGTTATGCCTGATATATTTAAAGATGATTGAGGTGTTTGTGATGATGAAGATATATAGTGTGGAGAAGAAATTAGTGATGTTCCTAAAGTAAACTAGAAAAAAATTTTATTATTAGGCATGGCTTAGATTTTGATATTTCATTAATATTATATGTACTGTAGAATACCTCTTTGTTTATATTTTGTATCGCACAATTTGACACTTCTTGCATTGAACATTTTATTTGTCTGTCTGAATCATTAGATTCTGAATGGTAAAAATTACTGGGTGATAATGGAAATTGTGTATTTGGACTTTCAGGTTCAAATTTAATTTCATTTTTTATCTTAATCGTTTTCCCTGGCTCTATAAATCCCAGCTAATGAATTAATTGTTTTTAAATGATTATATTTTGATATACGTACCTGAACTATTTTGTATATGATCAAATTCTAGTTCCTTGATAGTAAATAAGTCGAATATATCTTTCATAGCTTCACTTGAAGAATTATCAGAATCTGAGATATCTCTCTCCAGTGAAACAGGCATTCCTAATTCGGAACCCCATGATTGGAAAAGATGATCAGGAACGAATTGGTTGCTTTCTTCTATAGGAAAAAAAAAGTTTTGATGAATTTAATTTTTTAATGAATAATTTTCAATAAAATAATAGATTCCTTATATTGTTATTTTTTGTATATAATGCAATATTAATAAATTGTGCGATAGTGTCAACGCATAAAGTAAATTACTATTACAAATTCTACTACAAATAGCACGTCAAATTACAACATTACATACGTAAAAGTTTTATGTTCATTATCGATAATACTTAACCTAAAATATCGAATTCTGGAAACATTTGTGTCTCCGATATTGCAATATTATCGCTGTTTCGTTGTCCAAATTCTATACTTGGCATATTTCCGCTCAACGAAGCATAGTTCGACGGCAAACTTTTATATCAAAGTATACTCAATAAACACGCTGAAAAAAAATTCAAACATAATCAGACACATCAAAAGTTGCGTGGACGAGTCGAATAAGACATAAATACATATGATATATAAAAATAGTGTACCATGCATACACACACACACACACACACACACACACACACACACATTATATATATATTATATACTTCATGTACGTTTATTTCATGATAACATCTGTAAATCTCACAATAGGTATTTAATTTTTAAGCCATAAAAAATTGACCAATCATAGTCGATTATTCTTTTCATATTCGATTATAATTGGTCAATTTCTTACTTCTTAAAGCTTAAATCACCTATTAGTGTCAGTCCACAATAAGTGATTTAAGCTTTAAGATGTAAGAAATTGACCAATTATAATCGAATATGAAAAGAATAATCGACTATGATTGGTCAATTTTTTACGACTTAAAGATTAAATATTTATTGTGGACCGACACTTAGTGAATAGAATAATCGATTGTGGTTGGCTTATCCTATTTCTTACGTCTTAAAACTTAAATCACCTATTGTGGACCGACACTAAAGTGGTGTTTACAATGAGACTTTAAGATGAAAGACTTAAGAAATTGGCCAATTATAATCGACTTATTACTTAGAAGAATAATCGATTGTAATTAACCAATTTCTTAAGTCTTACATCTTTAAATATAAGAACAGACTATGAATACCAGTCTATGAACAATATTATGCTTTATATACTTACAATATATGCATCACAATAATATCACAGAAATTATCTTAGTATGGCTGCGTTCCGATATTCACTACTAAAAATCTATAATATAGACGATTTGAACTATATATTTTTAGTCTATATGTTGTATTATATGTAGCAGTTGTATTATATGTTACTTGTTTATGTAATTGAGTCTTTCATATACATTGGATATTCCATATATAAGTTCCATAGTGTTCTGGAAAATATGTTCTGGAAAAATAAAATATAAAATAACACAAGATTTGTTAATTAGAATATATAAATTTATAAATTTGATTATCTTTTGCTTTTGTATTTGCAACACATGTTTCATGTTCAATAATCCAATATTGCTAGATCAGCGAAATAATCTGAAATAAAATTTATATTAATGTAGCTTTTCTTCCTTTAAACTCTGTTTTATTAATTTAATAATAAGTAATTATTAATTTTTTTCGTCTCGACGATTATAAAGAATAAAAAATGCAAATTTATATTGAAGTTATATTGCCACAAAGGCTTGAAAATTTGAATACAAATTAATAGTAATATTAATATATAATAAATATAATAAATTAGATCAGTGTGTTGTACTTCTTATTTATTAAATTAATTAATTACTGCGTTATTACTGGTTGACCAACTATTTAATTTTACATAAAATACTTATAAAAGTTGCTGGAACGATCGGAACTTTTGTAGTAGAAGTCATGCTAATGCCATGGCGTTTTCTGATTGGTTACGTCAACCCCCACTTTCGAGTGCCCCTGTTTTTTACGTGTTGCAAGAAACCATGATAGTGTTTCACTCCCGTGGACAATCAAGTTCAACCAAAAAGAACAGGCTTCGTGTTTGTATAATCCACGTGGAGTTATAGAAAGAAGGATATTTGAGGAAATTTAAAATTACGATATTTCGCTTAAAAGAAGAATTCTTGATACCTAGAAAAATTATAATTTTGATTATAGTACATAAATGAATATACATTTGCAAGCGATTGTAGTGTTAAAGTTAAAGACGAATGTGAACTGGATGTAAGTGTATAAGGTTAATCCGTTTTTCTAAATGTTCACTAAACTTTTTTACATTATTCTTTACAATGTGTCAATTATGTACTCGTATAGGTTCTAAAAATGGTTAGACATAATAATCAATTACCAGACAATCTTCCACAACTACAGAATCTTATTAAGCGTGATCCGGAATCTTACAAGGAAGAGGTAATTGTTTTATATTTTATTTTTCTATTTTATTTGTTCTTTATATTTTGTTTTTTGTTTTGTATTGTTTTATTATTATTGATCATATATGATTATTTATTAGATTGTTTACTTGCAATATTGCAATATATATATATATATATATATATATATATATATATATATATATATAATATTGCAATAATCGCAATATATATTGGTACAGTCTATAAACTTTTTTATGTTTTTATACTTGAAAAAAAGAGAAAACATTTGACAATGATTATTTCAAGAATTTAAAATAATATATTTCTTTGCAGTTTCTTCAACAATATCAGCATTACAAATCTACTTTAGAAGTTTTTCGTTTGGAGCCTACACAATTTAACAAAAGTCTTGATGAGCTAGTAATCTTCTTGGCTCAGGTTAGCGCACACATGCTTAAATTATAAAAGTGATAAAATATATATGTGGGATTTAAATTTAAAAATTTTCACAAGTCTTCCATCCAGTGCTCTAATAATTCATTAAAACTGTCTATCTTTTTCTTATAAGTGATGCAACATAAAATAAAAATTAAAAATTGATTCTATTTTAGTTTTATTAATTTCTTCTAGTAATTCTGTAGGATAACTCTAAGACATGGAAATCATGGAAAAATATTTAGAAAAGATAAAAAAAAAGGGCAACATTGTATGCCGAGAAAGTATCATAGCACGGTTATATTCTTTAATTGGTATAACGAATGAACCAATGCCAGAAAGCATATTTGTTTACGGTCATATGGCTACTGGAAAATCATTAATAATACAAAATCTACTCAATCATTTAAAATATAATGTTAGTTACATTAATTGTATAGAGCACTTAGGTAATAAACATATATATAATTATGTCTTAGATGATTTAACTGCATCTACAAAAAAATCAGATGGCGATACACAATCTAGACATAGCTGTGACAATATTATGGATTTCATACTCGCGCTTAGGAAAATATCTCGTAATGATAAACGTCCAATTGTATTGGTATTTGATAAATGTCATAAGATAAGACACTTTGATGTGACTTTTTTACCAGCAATTGTAAGACTTAAAGAATTATCCGGTATTAATATATGTACAATTTTGATTAGCGAGATTGTGTGGGATAAGTTCAATACTAAGATAGGGATATTGAGGCCTATAAAGATCCATTTTCCACAATACACAAAAGATGAATTAGCTCAATTGCTATTATTGGATAAGCCAGTGAATTATGATATGGATTTTTACAAGAATTATTTGAATCTTTTTCTTTCTGTGTTTTTCCGATTTTGTAGAGATCTAAATGAACTTCGACATATGGCCAAAATAAATTTTGCTAAATATGTTGAACCCATAGAGAGTAAACGAATTGATCAGAATAATGTTGCTGCATTATGGCGAAATATTTCTCCAATTTTGAAATCTAATTTGGAAATTATTTACCTTAGAGTTTCTACAGATGATTTTTTGCAACCCAATCATCAAATGTCTCGGGAGATCGAGTCGACGACAAAGCTAGCTTTGAGTTTCGAATTACCGTTTTACGCAAAGTATATGTTAATCGCAGCGTATTTAGCTTCGTATAATCCAGCAAAATATGACAAACATATTTTTATGAAGCAGAGTAGTAAGAGAAAGAAAAAGATACAGACATTTAAGAAAACGACAAAAGTAAATATGCAAAAGAAATCTCAAGTTTTCACTATCTCGAGATTGCTCGCGATCTTCTGCGCTATTCTTGATGAAAAAGTAGACATCAATGCCAATTTGCTCGCTCAAATATCCACCATGTGTCAGCTTGGTCTATTATCTATGATTGGAGATAATATCGTACACTTAGATGAACCAAAATTCAAATGCTGTGCAAGTCATGATTTTATTATCGTCGTAGCTAAGACAGTTGGCTTTGATATAAGGAATTATTTAAGCACTAATATAGATTAAATTACTCTATATAATTTATTATGTTTATTTTTAGTTTATAGTTTCATATGTGTGCTTGTTTGTAAAGCTTTGCCTTTGCCTGGTTTAGTGTCGATTTCTTGACAGATAAGCTTACATATTTTTTATTTATATTAGAATAAGATTTTATTTTTTTTTTATGTATATGTAACTGTATGCATAAAATAAATTAAAAATCTAAAACTTGTGTGTAAATTGATAAAATAATTTGATTTCATTTATATTAAAAGTTTTGCAAACATATATATTGTATTTATTTAAACATTTCCTAGTTTACAACATTAATATAATTAAAAAAAATGTAATTATTGATTATATATAAGTGCGTGCGCGCGCGCGCGCGCGCGCGCGCGCACACACACACACACACACACACACACACACAATGCATACAATAATTTATATTAATTGCACAATTATTTTTATAATTTTCTAAAACTACTCAATAATACTCATACTCACACACACACACACACACACACACACACACACACACACACACACACACACACACACACACACACACACACACACATACTTGTTTTTTTTGCATATTATTATAGGTAGCCCATTGTTATTCAAGCGATTTAAAAACATATCCTCAAGAAATTGTTGATATATTACAAACTCATAATGTCATACTGGACAATGAAATGCGAATGGTAAGCATTATGTACATGAAAATTAAATTATATACTAAAAAAATATACTTAAATTATATACTAATAAGTGCGATCACATATATAATTTATTCTGCAATATAATTATATTTCTTTACAGACGTTTTGTAAAACATTAATCCAGCTGCGTAACAAATCCCTTTTAGAACCTACTGCACTTCTCAGTTTGTTTTTCGAGCTATTAAAATGTCAAGATAAGGTTTTAAGACAATTTCTTCAAACGCATATAATTACGGATATAAAAAATATTAATGCAAAACACAAAAATGCCAAAGTTAATGCAGTGTTACAAAATTTTATGTTTTCTATGTTAAAAGACTCTAATGTCAGAGCCGCAAAGATGTCGATAGATATTATGATAGAATTGTACAAAAAAAATATTTGGAACGACATCAAGACTGTTAATGTTATAGCAACAGGTTGCTTTTCGAAAATAACAAAAGTAGTAGTTGCTAGCTTGAAATTTTTCTTGGGAACTGATCCAGAAGAAAAAGAAAGCGATGATAGTGATAGTTCAGATGATGAACCAAGTATGAAGGAAATTATGATGGCTAATAAAGTAAATAAAAAAACAAAGAAACGACAGAAACAATTAAAAAAAGCTAAACAATCATTTGTAGTAAGTTTAATTTTATATAATATTATATATATATATATATATTATATTATATATTATAAAACTTATAATATTTCTAAGAAATGTACACTATAATTTTTAATTTTAATATATTTTTTAGAAAGCTAAAAAGAAGAAATCTTTGGCGCCGCAATATAATTTTTCAGCCTTACATTTAATTCATGATCCTCAGGATTTTGCCGAAAAATTGTTCAAGCAGATACAAAATAATAATGATAGATTTGAAGTAAAGCTTATGATTCTAGATGTTGTCTCTAGACTTATTGGCTTGCATAGTTTATTTCTCTTGAACTTTTATCCATATATACAACGGTTTCTTCACCCTCATCAACGAGGTAAGATTAATAATAATATACTACTATTAAATTATATTTGAATATCAAGTTGATGAATATTCATATTTCAATTTTTAATTATCTATTTTTATTCAATCTTTTAAGTTACATCTATTTTATATTGCTATTTATTGTTACTAATTGCTATTGTTACTATTGCTATTGTTACTAATTATTACTAATTGCTATATTGCTGTTTTATTAATTATTTCTTTCCAAGCCATGTCAAAAAGATATATCATTTCTACATAATTTTGTATTCAGATATTATACATATATTTATTTTTATTTTTCTTTAGAGGTTACCAAACTTTTACAGTTTATAGCTCAGGCTTCACATGAGTTAGTACCACCTGATGTATTAGAACCTGTTTTGAAAACATTAGTAAATAATTTCATAACAGAAAGAAATTCTGCGGATGTAATGGCTATTGGGTATATATACATGCTGCACATTGTTTTATTACATTGTTACATTATTGTTTTATTTTTTATTTATAATTTATATTTTTTTTAGTCTAAATACTGTGCGCGAGATATGTACACGGTGTCCATTGGCCATAAATGAGGATCTGCTTGAAGATTTAACACGTTACAAACATTATAAAGAACGCTCTGTTATGATGGCAGCGCATTCTTTAATTGGGACATTCAGACGTATAATGCCTGAATTATTGCATAAAAAAGACAGAGGTCGTCCAACAGAGGCCAATGTTATGATAAAGTCTTCTAAATATGGAGAAATTCGAGCAAGCGAATTCATACCAGGAGCAGAAGTTTTATATGATCGACAAGCTGAGGATACTGAAGAAACTAATGATAGTGATGGAGAAGTAAACATTAATTTATTTTATTATTATAAACAACTATTATCATTTTACATAAAAATGTGTTCAAATATAGGATGATGATGAATGGATTGATGTAAGTGAAAGCGATGAAGAAGAAATCAGTGAGAACGAGTCGACAGCCGAATCAGAACAAACAATGAAATCTTCCGCTATTACGGAAAATGAAATTGATGAAAATTTAACATTATTAGATAATGAGAAGAACACTGGTGAAGCAGATGACAAAAAAAGAAAAACAGATAAAGTTTCGCGAGAAGAAATCGCTTTAACGAAACAACAGAAGAAAGCACAAAAATTGGAGAAGAAAGCAAAATACAAATCTGAAAGAAATGAAGAATTAACAGCAGAAAGAAAAGCAAAAGCGTCTAAAATATCCACTGAGCGATTATTCACAGATAAAGATTTTAGAAAAATTGATGTTGCTTTAGCAAAGCAAGAAGTAACATATATTAAGCGCGGCATTAAAAGGACGCATGACCAGATTGAAACAGATCAAAAAGGAGAATTGGTAAAACTTAGTGATATAGAAAACATATATAAAAAACGCAAACATGATAAGACTGCTCGACAAAAATCTGTGAAGGTATGTTATATTTGAAGTTGATATATATAAAGTTGATATATATATATATAGCTTAATTATCATTGAATTTGCAGAAGGGACAAAAAGAGCGAGATAAATTTGGTTTTAAGAATCGACGACAAAATCCACTATGTAGTACAACAAATCGTGAGAAGAAAAAAACAAAAGCATTTGGAATGCTGAAACATAAATTAAAAGCAAAGGTAAAACGATCTTTCAGAGATAAGCAAATAGCTCTTAAAAATCATTTAATCAAACAAAGAAAGCTGAAATAATATATCGAATAATTAATTTTTATATTCTATTTTTTCTTAATAAGAAATTAATTATGTATATGTATATATACAAAATAAATACATGATTTTAATTAAAAAATAAATGGAGTATGTGAGAAAGACTATAAACATGTTAGTGCTTTTCCTTACATTTTATTTTTTCCTCTGTCATCGTCAAATCCCCAAAATATATGTGAAATAAAAAGAATCTTAACAAAATCTTTACAAAATCATTTGATCATCAATTCACGATATTTTATTTATCTATCATGCGCCACATATAGATATACATATATGACATACAAGCAATTGACTATATGAAGAAAAAAACATTAATTATGTTCACTGAGCTCTTTTCGAATCTTCAGCATATGTTATTATCTCTCCCTTCATTTCAAAGGACTTTTAAATAATAATATATAAAATAAACTTTTACTAAAAAAAATTATTTCAAATTTTTATAGTTAGCAAAATAATGTCAACGGCACATGATGTTCCCAAACGGTCACCCATCTAAGTACTAACCATGCCCAACGTTGCTTGACTTCAGTGATCGGACGAGAACTGGTAGTTTTCAACGTGGTATGATCGTTGACAATTGAGAGCTTTCAATTTCTTCAGATATTATAATTCTCTTATTTTGGAATAATAACAAAATCGAAGACACATCTGCATATTTTTTCTTTTGTTCTTCTTAGAATTTGTAAATCTATAATTAAAATTGTATTGGATTTCGTAAACTCGATAATTGAGATAAAATTTTCATTTTCTTTTTTCCGATTGGGTTTCGATCAATACAAAACTTTCAATAAAAATCGTGTTAATTTGACTTTTTCAATCTTATAAAATTATATAAATGTTAAATTCTAATTCTAATTTTCTTTTTGTTTCACGCAACATTATTGATTGCTAAGAAATAATAGACCAATGGTGCATTGCTCTTTGGACAAGTCTTTTCCCAATCACGTACGAGGGCAAAACGCGGCATGACCAATGACGATCGAGGTTGCACTTAACTATAAAAGGAAATAAGAAATGAAGTTGGGCGCTGACCGTCATTATAATCATTATTATTCGCAGTCTCGCGCGGCTGTATGCGGTTTATCTTGACTCATTTCTCCGGTTTTACAACATCGTTGTTACGAATAACGTGATCTTGTGCTCGCTAAGCTAACAATAACTTTCTCGTAATGTCGACGGTAGCAAGTCCTTTAGCTGTTGGAGGCATCCGACAATCAGGAGCACCAGTACGAACGCAAAATGGTACGAACACAAAATAGCCGACTGCTCACAAAGTTTGGTTATATCGTATCTTATAGCTTCTCAAAATGAAATTCTATTCTGTTATCCTTATGCGATGTATCGACTGCCCTTTTTTTATGAAAAGACCTACGAAGTCATGAATTTAAATTGTAAACATTAGATGTTACATGGCAATTATTAAAATATTAATCGCAGTATATTTTACGCAATACGAAATTATTTCTTATAGTTGAAGAAGGAGAGGACACATGTAACCTCTCACGTGTTTGTAGTTTTTTGACATCAATCTATTTTAAACTGAAATAAAAATTTATATTAAATTTTCATAAACAGATTTCAAATGTAACTTTTTGCTTTATTTCATTATTTCTATGTAAATTTTATATAACTTCTACTCCTGTAATAAACTTCAATAGTTTATATATAATCATATAAAGCATTTAGTAATTGAGGCAATCAGAGAATAAATGATACCTGATATACAGAATAAATACTTAATATATAGGCTGAGATCTAATCTGCAACATTCATGGAATTGGTGGATGTATCCAAAAATATAATTGCATTTTATTCTATTTTATCTAAAAAAATATACTAATTAGATGCAAAAGCTCACTAAGCGCTCAGTGACTAATCGTGTTTCTGGATGCATCTATTTTATCTTTATTTATCGAATATTAAATAAAGATAAATAATATTCATGAGTGCTGTGAATTTAATCTTAGCTTTACTAAATTTGATTTTTATTGAAGTTGAATTATTTCTACTCACATACTTAAAATGAATTATGCATATATGTATGTGTTTGAATCTTTGATCAAAGTAGAAGAGGTTTTAGTATAGCAATAAAAACAGATCTATTCATTTCGTCGAATACTAATTTGTCTTATTTAAATATAAACATAACAAACTTTGTCAAGCAATTTGATAGTAGTATTGTTTTAAGAATGCATATCAACTTCGTGTAAAAAGATTTATATGAAAGATTAATAAACAATTTATATTTATATTTTTGTATTATCTTCAGATAATAAATTTTTGCTTAAGAAAAGATAGTAAAAATGTCTTATTAATATATAGTTTTTTTGAATTATATATAATTACAATTTAGTATCTAAATTCCATATAAATGTGAATATGTGAAATCAATCATATCATTTGTATCTCTTTCAGTTATGGCTGCCTGTGCTATTGCTAACATAGTCAAAAGTTCTTTGGGTCCTGTAGGTTTGGATAAAATGCTGGTTGATGATATTGGTGTATGTAGATAACTTTTATCTTTTATAATATATAAAACATAAAGATGTGAAACAAATATACTAATCAGATGTAAAAGCTCACTAAGCGCTCAGTGACTAATCTGTGTTTCTGGATGCATCTATTTTATCTTTATTTATCGAATATTAAATAAAGATAAATAATATTCATGAGTGCTGTGAATTTAATCTTAGCTTTACTAGATTTGATTTTTATTGAAGTTGAATTATTCCTACTCACATACTTAAAAGGAATTATGTATATATATGTGTGTTTGAATCCTTGGTCAAGTATCATTAATTTTTACAGGATGTCACTGTTACTAATGATGGCGCGACTATTTTACGTTTGTTGGAAGTTGAGCATCCAGCTGCACGAGTTTTAGTTGAATTAGCTCAGTTACAAGATGAAGAAGTTGGAGATGGTACTACTTCAGTGGTAAGTGATTTATACATTTAATAAAATTTAAAATAAGAATTATAATGTATATACATATTTAACATGACTATTTTATATTTAAAGGTTATAATAGCAGCTGAGCTTTTAAAAAATGCAGATGAACTTGTAAAGCAAAAAATACATCCAACTTCAGTCATTAGTGGCTATAGACTCGCCTGCAAGTAAATATTTATCAATTTATTAATCATTTTATTTTCTATGTGAAATAAATTAAATCATTGATTAATGTTAACTAAATTATTAATATATTACACATTAATTAAATTATGGAAATGAGGAAATTCTAGCTAGTACAATTTCTATAAAATCAATTTCAGAGAAGCATGCAAATATATTCAAGAGCATCTCACTGTCAGCGTGGATGAACTTGGAAAGGATTGTTTGGTTAATGTTGCAAAAACATCTATGTCAAGCAAAATTATTGGAGCGTATCCTTTTGATACTATTTGCATTTTTCATTTGCAGTTTATTTTGAATATTTAGTAAAAGTAATAAGCATTTAAAATATTTTCTATGATCAACAAATAGTGATGCCAACTTTTTTGGCAACATGGTAGTTGACGCTGCTAATGCAATAAAAATCAGCGATGGCAAAGGAGGCTTTTTGTATCCTGTTAAAGCAGTTAATGTTTTGAAGGCGCATGGAAAAAGTGTTCGAGAATCGGTTTTGATTCAAGGATATGCTCTAAATTGCACTGTGGCTTCTCAAGCAATGCCGAAGAGGATAGCAAATGCGAAAATTGCATGTCTAGATTTCTCATTGCAGAAAGCAAAGATGAAGTTGGGAGTCGAAGTACTTATTACAGATCCTGAGAAACTTGAAGCTGTCCGTCAACGTGAAGCAGATATCACCAAAGAACGTATTCAAAAAATTCTCGCTGCTGGAACTAATGTCGTTCTTTTATCTGGTGGCATTGACGATTTATGCTTAAAGGTACATTTCAATGATAGATTTTAAAAACGAATAGAATATTCATTGTGATCTTTCCACAGTATTTCGTAGAAACTAAGACTATGGCAGTACGTAGATGTAAGAAAGCTGATTTAAAGAGAATTGCTAAAGCTACAGGTGCACAATTTCTTACATCGCTTACCAATATGGAAGGAGAGGAAAGTTTTGACGCCAGCTTTTTGGGAGAAGCTGCTGAAGTAGTGCAAGAGATAATATGTGATGACGAGCTCATTTTGATTAAAGGGTATATATATATATATATATATATATTGTTACTAATATGAATGAAACTGTGGAATGTTTCTATATTATGAAATATGGATTTCCAAATCTGAATTATTCATTCACTTCGTTTTTGCTCATCAAATTAATTTCTTATAAAATGAAAGCATAAAATAAGGGCTTTGGAAATAAATCCAGAACTTGTCGATTATGAATCTATTTCTCTTATATGAAATCATTCTGCGCGAGTATCCTCATAAATTATACATATTTATCATCTTAAGACCTTCTTTTTAATTGAATTTGTTTCATTGAACATTGTTTATCCTTTTTTTCTCCAACATGAAGAGAAAAAGAGGAAAGATAAACCATTCAAGAAATTCAATTAGAAAGAACAGATCTTTCGATACAATATTAGCATTATAAGATAACAGGAAAAGTATGATCATTGATTTTTTTCTTTAAGACCCAAGGCACGTACAGCAAGTTCTATTATTTTACGTGGACCAAATGATTATTACTGTGACGAAATGGAACGTTCCATACATGATGCATTATGCGTCGTTAAGAGAGTCTTAGAAAGCAAAAATGTTGTCGCAGGAGGAGGTTGCGTAGAAGCTGCACTCTCCATATATTTAGAAAACTTTGCAACATCATTGGTATCATTGAACTTTTGTATCTTTTTTATCAGTTTCTTTTCATTGAGATATTTATAAATTTTTATATTACAGAGCTCCCGAGAACAATTGGCTATAGCGGAATTTGCTCGATCTTTATTAATTATACCGAAAACATTAGCCGTAAATGCTGCACAAGATGCAACCGATCTTGTTGCCAAGCTCCGAGCTTACCATAATTCCAGTATAACAAAACCAGATCTTGTTGATTTGAAATGGTAAGTTTTCGTGATTTCTTTACAATTTTATGAATTGTCATGAAATAAAAAATGAATTCTATTTTCGCAGGGTGGGCCTTGATTTACTCGTGGGAAATATACGAGATAATAAAAAAGCCGGTGTATTAGAACCAGCTATTTCAAAAATTAAATCTTTGAAATTTGCTACTGAAGCAGCTATAACTATTCTTCGAATCGATGATATGATTAAATTAGATCCTGAGCGTTCGAAAACTAAATCTTATCAGGATGCTATGGAAGCTGGTGAACTGGAGGATTAATATCAAAACGCACTTATATATTATGTTAGATGCATTTATACGAGAAAAATGTAAGATTTCTAAATGTTCCACTACACATATAAATATCATGCGATATTTTAATAAAGATTTAATATTACAATTTACTGCTCGTATATTGCATGTATATCGTTCACGATTTTTAAATCTGCGTGTGCAGAAAAATGCTAAAACAAAATAAAATTTTTTCGTAATTTAATGTTATACTTATTTAATTTCATTTCAACACCATTATATCATAATACTATATTTAACATCATAGAGAAATCTAAGAGAGATTTTATATTTATTACTAAAAATTAAAACTTAAAATTAAAAATTTTTTGAATTGTATAAACAAACTTTTTAAGAAATTTTGTAATTGATGAATGTTATTGTAATTATATAAAGTTATAATCACATTATTTATTTACAATATATCGAAAATGGTATTTTATACCGTCTATGCTAATTATATCAATTTTATTCAAATATATTTTTTGACTAAAATAATACGACTTAAGTCACGCGTGTTACGCACGCATGTGCATTACAAATTTTATTTCAGATAAAAATAATATAAAATATATTACAAATATTAATTTTATATATATATATATATATATATATATATATATATATATATAAATAAATTTAATACGTATTAACATTTTATATATATATATATATATATATATATACACATTATATATGTATATATATATACATACACATATATATATATATATATTTATGTATATATATATATATATACATATATATATATATATATATATTTTTTTTTTACGCATAAAACTGTGTACATGTAATCCTACATGTAATAAAATAGAATGGATTATGTCCTTGAATAATAAAATGAGTCTATTTTAAGTTCAAATGACATTTTTTTAGCATCACACATATAAAAGATAAAAATGATTATAAAGAAATATATATATTTCTACTGACTTGATAAATTAATATTTAATATAACAGTTCATTAATGGAAAATCATGGAGAACGGTAGTTTTAGTATTATATGATATGTATATGCAGAAGGTTTAATATCGTTTAGAAACGATGTTATATATAAATGATATATTTATTTTTTCAATAGACATGATACGTTAAATAAATGTTATTTACAATATGTTTGCTACATCATGGCAGTAAACTGATTGTAAACTTAATGACACATCGCTAAATGAGTTTTTATCATATTTTAACGTTTTTTTATCTTGATTATATGTTTATTTACAATGTAAACTCATGATTTTATTGCAAAGTTTTAATGACAAACAATTAGTTCGTTAAAATATATTATTTATTTTTTGTAACATTCTTGTATTTTATAAATAGACAAGAGTATAACAATAAATCATTAAATAATTTTACCTGATATAGTACATACTAGTTTTGTTCTGAAAATAGTTAGTACTATTCCGATTTATTCACTTGATAATTTATTTTTTAAGTATTATTTAAAGAGCAAAAAATTTGATAATTTTTGATCGTATTATAAAAATATAATAAAAAATCATAAAAATATAATAAAAAAAAGTTTATAAAATTTTGTGATTAATATTTAGTTTTTTGTATCTAATATTTTCTTATAGATATAAATAGAAAATGTATTTTTTTTGACAATACAAAAATAAAATTATTATTCATAAATAGTAAATTAATCCATTAATAGCTGTTTACATTATAAATAAAAATGTATATAAGTACTACAAATAAATTCCCAAATTAAATTATTACTAAATCTTATAAACTGAAAATATCTAACTGTGTTAATACTTTATCATTAAGGCCAGTATTCATAGTCTGTGTTTATTTCAAGACCATCTTAAGTAATATTTGCTAGTATGATGATTTGCTAGTACGCTAATATGGCTTTGATTGGTTTGCCATTTTAAGTTTACTTAAGATTATCTTAAATGTAAAAACTATGAGTAACAGCCTAAATATTTTTAAATGAGAGTCGATAATTATATCAAAATTTACTAAGCTATGTCAAGAATGTACGTGCGATTTTGGACCTTTTTGTAATATATTGATTTAAGAATCAGATGATATATATGTAAAATATTTTCTAATTATTTATTACGTTTATATACAAACCCTGTTCGGATCGATGAATAATGCAAGATATAATTTCTAGATGAGTAAAAATTTAACAAGAATTTAAATAAAAAGCATCAATACAGTATATATGTATATGTAAAAAAATGCAATGCAATTAATATGATTACAAGAAGTGGCATTCATTATGCATCTTTCCAAAACAGGGAAAAGAAATAATAAGATATTTCTACATTTTTCACCAATTATTCAATGTTTAAAATTAACGAATCCATTAATTTAAGATTTATTTATGGAAAAATGGAAATATTTTGATATTTTGGGTAAAAAATTATCCTTTCTTCATTAATACTCAAATTTTTTTAAATAAGAGCATATACCTTTATAGAGCAGGATTTTCGAATTTTGGTCCTTTTGTGACTATAATCTCAGCATATGAATATTCTTGATTGAGTTCTAATACTTGGAATTTTTTCAGAACTAACAATGTATAAAACTTTTGTGCAACCTGCAAAAATAAAAATTATATTTTTATACACTAATATTAGTCTTATATAGAGATGAATATATTGAATATCATTTTCCAAATTACTTGTTTGCGATTATTCTTGAATGCCATCTCTGATAATGTTAATTTATCTTTGGTATCTAGTTTGCTCTTAATAACATGATACATATGCGCTGCTCTTTTATTAAGAACGCGTTCCTCAAATTGTTCATAAGTTTCATCCATTTGTTGTTCCTCTTGCTGAAAAACATAAACAATTAATATTTATCATCGATTTTTTTAGGTTATTCTCTATAGTTTGCAATAAATATATATTATATAATAAAGAATCATTTATATAATTTAAATAAGTAATAAAATAATCTTATAAATAATATTAAGCATATATTACAGGTCCCACGGATGGCGGAAACTCATAATCCTCATGGTTCCACGGTGTAGCGGGCCCTCTTTCGGAAATCGCACCAGGTGTATGTGCTGGGGGATGTTGTTCGTCATAGCCCATGTATGAAACCTGCGGTTGTGCCTATCGAAAAATGTGTAGATAAAAATTTTTATTCTTAATGTAAAAAAAAAAAATCAGAGCACAGTTATGTGATGCGATATTTTTCATTTTCATTTTATTTTACATTTTTATAAGAGAAAATTTCTTAACTCACTTGATCATAACCCATGTTTTCCATCTGTGGCATGTCAGACGTTTGTACAATAGTAGCGGCTTCTTCCTGCGTCGATGTCGATGGTATTTGAGTTTCTTCATGTGTACCAAGTATTGAGCTGACTTCAGCTGGAGCGATTTGTGGTATTTCTGAGCCGAGCAATGGTGTTTCAGTAATTGGTGGTACAACCTCTGATGCTTCTCCAGAAGGCACAATGCTACTTATATCGGAAACCGATGGTTCTGCTGGTAAGGATACTTCGGGTGGTACAGCCGATTCTGAAGAAAGATTATGTTGTGCAATTATATTTGGAATTTCTACTGCTTCGTTCATCGATGGTTGACTGATGTCTGGTGTTGGCTGAGCCGGTTGAGAAGGTTGCTTTATCTAGATATTGTAATATATTGATATTATCATATTCTATCAAAATTCTGTTTCTTTCTTTTTCTCTCTTTATTATTATTATTTTTATAACTAACCTCATCATCTTGCGGTGCTTTACGTTTCCGCCCTGTACGTTTATTAAGGATACTTTGTTCAAAAGATGCTTCTACTTCTGGAGCATCTCTCATTTGTTCCAGAGACATTCCATCTTCTTCAGTCCCAAATCGTCCAAAGTCTTCATGATCATAAGACTTGCTGGTTAAATGTCTTTGATAGTTCTGTTTTGATAATTAGAGAAAATATTAATTAAAATTTCAAAGTTTTTGCTATTTATAAACAATCGTAATGTAAAATTGTATTACTTTAAATAAAACACGAGCCGGGATAGGCCTTCCTGGTAGAGCAAAAAGCTTCTCTACGCCACCTGTTTCCTTCCAGTGCATTAATCTTTTCGTAGGTGGTGCCAAATCCAATGTCGTAATAATGTCGGTAGTATCGGACAGTTGTGCTTTCATTTCTTCGCCAGAAATATTTTTTACTTCATCAACAATGAGTTTACGCTTGCGTTTAGCTTTCGTGAAGCCTAGAAAAATTAATGATTTTTATTAGTCAAAAGAAATAAATGTATACATCAAATGTTAAAATAAATAATTATTTACCCTTCAAAGCGGATGCATCAATTGGAGCCAATGCGAAGCTTTCTTCTTCATCGTGTAATAATGTTGTTTGATCTTGTAAAGGTGGCGGTTCTTCTATGTTATCAATAGCATGTTCTTCTGGTATAATTGGTGGAGCTGGTGTAAAGCGTCGACTGGCAACGCTTATTCTCCCTTCAATTTCTTCTCCAGTTGCTGCTGGTGTAGCTGGTCTAGAGCCATCCGAACTGCACATAATGTGTTCAATAAGTCAATAATCAGTTTTATATAGCCCAAAAACAACAACAAAGACGAAACAATAAATTAAACAAGTAAAAAAATAAGACATTAAACGGAATTAAACAAAGAAAATTAAGACATAGTTGATAGAATATAACTATATAAATTTAATCGACTTCTATGCAAAGTTTTTTGAGAGAATGATACTATTATTGCTTTTCTTTTTTTGATTGCATGTTTTAAAATTAGAATACTTTTCAAAGCTGATAAATACCTCATGCCTCCCATTGGAGAAGCTGGGCCACCAAAATGATCACCCATATCTTCATCAGATTCATCATGCACAGAAGCAGCAGTTCCAGGAGCCACACCTGCTTCCTGCTGCTCGTTTATCGAACTTACTTCAGGCACAGGTACTTCACCCATTGGAGCTTCATCAAATAAACCACCTTCAAAGAGACCTCCCGCTAAAATACATGACATTTATTATAAATAATTAAGTTGTTGTAAAAAAAGAAAAAGAAAAAAAAACAATAATTATTCTTATCATACATATGATATCTTGGCCAAGATGACCACCAAAACCATCATCTCTGATAGGTGTATCTATGTCCATAGGTTGTGCTGTAGCGGATGTGCCTGCAACTGGTTCTTTTTCTTTTTGTTCTAATGTTGTCTCTATTCCTGGGCCATCACTAAATAACATGTGACTCTAAAATCATAAAACAATCAATACTTTAAAATGACATACTAAAATAAATTTTAAAAATAAATTTTTAGAAATTGTTAATGACAAAAATATGTTCGTATATACATAAATAATAACGAACAAAACATTTTCTTTTTATGAAAATTTTTATGTTTTGTAAGAAAGTAATTTATAAACTATTTTTTGTTGAATTATTAAGTGCATATTTACATACAAATATAAATACACATTATACATTAGTTTTAGAAGAAATTCATAAATTTCGATTTGATTGAAATATGAACCAAATGAATGAGCAGAAAAGATCTAATATAATTTATTTAATCAATGAAATTCATATCTGACTAAAAAAAAATTAAAAATATATTATCATGATTATTGAATAAATTATATGTATTAAATCTTTTATGTTTATTATTCAGCTCATATTTTTCTTATATATTTTGCATAAATTGACTTAATTTTTTCTATTAATTTGACTATTATGTAAAATTGAAAATATTAAAAATAAGCAAATACCTGATCTAATGAAGGTTCTATACCACTGCCATGTCGCAATAATTCTGGTGGTTCTGCATCAAAACTCATATCACCAAAACCCTGATCATGTGTAACCAAAGATAAACTACCATAATCTTCCCTCATTGTTATTTCCTCCGCTCTAGATTGATTTAAACTAAACTGAGCTTCGATATCAACATCTCTGAAAAAATTATAAAATATTAAAAATTTGTTGTACATATATATAATTCTTCAATATTTCATAAGATTATCTTACTTAAGTTCAGGCATAGCAGTATCAAAATCATGAAACACTTCTGGCAAAGTAATAGCTGTTACTGCTGCCTCTCTATGCTCTTCAGGCAGATCTACCATTCCAGGCCGAAAGGCCATTTTGATCTTAACGAAAGCTTCATTGCAGTCAGCCAGTAAATATTTGGCTTTTCTTGAATAGATTCGTACTACCCCCAATAACAAGTGACCAGATGTTCTTAGAGCCATCTTAACCTATTACAAATACCATGAGCAAATTTTGATATAGCAGAGATATTTATGAGATCTGAATTGTGAATATTGAAAAATGTTCACCTTTGGTTGTAATATACCATCCACTGATTTTTCTATGTTGGTCTCAAACACATGTGCCTTTGTCAGTTTCTTGTCCCAATGAGCAGCCAACCATATACGGGCCAAAGGCCCTTTTTTGGCCAATACAAAGTGTGCATAAAACATGATTATATTTTTTTAGTACTTATCTGTAATAAATAAGATTAATAAGGTAAACACAAATGATATTTTTATTTCAAACATAAGAAGACATAAATATTAGAAAAAGAGAAACGTTCAACAAACGCCATCCCCTGCCGAACTTAACGTACCAATGAAATATTTTTCTTTGACAGTAAAATATTATGTTTAACATGAGGTAATACGATGAAATTATCAGTCTCATTATCAGTGAGGCATGTCAATTGGCATACCACATCTAACCCATCAAAATGTATATCAGAAGTCAACAGTGCGCGTTACTTGTCGTGTGAAAATATAAACATCGATGCACAAGATGGCGTTTCCATCTAACAATTTTGGCGGTTAGAGGGTAACGTTAAACTCCTCAGATTAATTCTGCCTTATAATACGCACGATGACTCGCCGAAATATCTTCCCGTCATTAGGCTTCAAAGAGCCGTGACATATTTTGCACGAAAAAAATTACTTCTGTGAGAATCTCTCAGATCATTAGCGCATACGGTACACTTTCACTCTGACGCGTACCCGAAATTCACCACGATTGCGCGCGACCACTCGTATCACTGATACCAACTTACCAATATTGCAACAATTATCGTTAAAAGTTGGTAGGAGAGACTGCAGAGTCCTCTGTCATAAGTGAGTGCTTTCCAACAAAGAGAGTTTAGTGTCACAGAATGCTTTTCATTTAGTGTCGGTCCACAATAGGTGATTTAAGCTTTAAGAAGTAAGAAATTGACTAATTATAATCGAATATGAAAAGAATAATCGACTATGATTGGTCAATTTCTTACGACTTAAAGATTAAATACTTATTGTGGACCGACACTTAGGGTACGGTCAGTGTCCACAATAAGTAATCTTTAAGCTGTAAGAAATTGACTAATCATAGTCGAGTATTCTTTTCATATTCGATTATAATTGGTCAATTTCTTACTTCTTAAAGCTTAAATCACCTATTGTGGACCGACACTCAGGGGCTTACCCATAAATGCTTTAAAGCATTTTTAATTGGTGTGTTAGTAAAATTTTTTATTTTGACTGGACAAGCAAACGCTTCGAAGCATCTGTAATGTTACATTAGCCTTAAGCTTAGTCTACAATGATATAACATAAGGCTACAAGGCTTATCATTTCTTATGCTTAATAATCTTACGTCACAGTATACAGCACAGTTATACTGTGACGTAAGGTTGTTAAGCATAAGAAATGAAAATAATTCATTTAAGTAGATTCTTACACACCTTACAGCCTTATAGCCTTATGTTATGTCATTGTAGAGGCTGAGACCTGTTTGATCACGTCCCGATTGACCACTAGCTATTCACAGCGCTTGAATAGTGGAAAAATTCTAGGCGCCGGCTCTTGTGAGTGGCTAGTCAATCGGGACGTGATCAAACGAGTGTCACTCCATTGTAGACTAGGCTTTAGTGACACAAGTCGACACAAGTATCATCTATCTTTCTTGGCTTTCAATGATTAACAAGGACAAAATGATACTTGTATCGACTTGTGTACTAATGCCTGATTTCACCAACGTAGATTAACTTTAATTTCAACTTGCTCTTCATCTTTTTCTAGTTCTAAGAATTAGAAAAAGATAAAGAACAAATTAAACCGAGATTAAAATAAATCTACGTTGGAATCGGGCATAAGTTCCTCTTTCCAATCTTCGGTTAAAAGTCGATAGGAGTGACGGGCTAACTCCGATTTGATCTAAAATGATTATCTACTCCTTATTTATAGTGCAGATATGTATTTATATTCAATTATATTTTGTCTTATAGAAACGATGTTTCGTCATGAAACTTTGCTAAGATAATTTCTTTTACAATTACGAAAGTACCAGAGCCAATTTTGCAATTTAGCTCTTAAATAATTAAAATAAATGTAACTATCTACTTATTTACAGTGCAGATATATATTTGAATACACCCATATATCATCTCATAGAAACAATATTCTGCCATAAGCCTTTTTCTACATATTTTTTTATAAAATTACGACTGTTGCTACAGAGCGGGATTTTACAATTTGGCTCTTAAAAAAAAAATTTACAATACATGAAAATATTTGCACCTTATTGTCCTATAGTGCAAATCTATTTACGCATAAAATGAATTATTTATTTTCACACATTTTCTTACAAAAATCGCCCTGTAGCTTTCGTCAGGCAAATATTCTGATTATAAATATCATAATTATATAGTTTTTTTCATAGTATTTTGGTCATAATATGGATGAAAAGGAATTCATCTCCGATAGAGGTCTCCCATAGTCGACTCTTAAGCTAATCGACGGTTAACTTAACCATCGTGATTGCCAACAACTGAGAAGTAAACTATTTATTATAGATATTATATTATTATAGATATAAATATTAAAATTTTTGTTTAAGCGAATGATTGTTTAATAATTTTTATTTATATTAATCGGATATTACTTACAATTTCATTTACCTACCACAATACCTACAAATACCTACACGAAAAGAATATTAGGTTAAAAAACACATTACTTTCTGAACATTGAATTACAGTTACACCTCTGCGGATTAATCGTCGGTTAACTTAACCGATTGGTGAAAGAGGCCCTAAGCCGGATTAACATCGCCGTGTAAACATAGTGAATCTTATTGGAGTTGATTCTCACTCCTGTCGACTCTTAAAACCGAAATGCAATTTGTTGTTTTTTTATATTGGCCATTAGATAGAGATTCTAAGAATTTTGTTAAATATATTTTTTTTTTTCGATACATTTGGGAATGTAGCGCGCGCATTATGCTGGATTTAGGCTGGTTGCACACAGGACAAAGCGGTAAAACGGCAACGTGGTAGTCAATCATCGTTTTGTTCTCGGAAAAGTTGTACGCTCATTGAATATCGTGCATTGCGTGCGCGTCATCGCGCTGATCTGAATCCAGCATTAGTTCGGTTTACAATAGGTGATTAAAATCTTAAGTCAAAAGAAATGGGCGAATAATTAAAGAATAGGAGAATCGACTATGATTGGTCAATTTCTTATGCCTAAGGCTTAAATCATCTATTGTAAATCGGAACTTAGTAGCTTGTATATTTTCTTTCGATGTATTTCGAAACGCATATGTGGCGGAAAACTCAAAACTATTTCTTTTTTAATGAGTTTTGGAATGTAGCTATACCTAGTAATAGGTTAGATTTTTTGGGGAATGTGATTTCTCGTATGTGTCTTGTATGTATTGTATTAATTGTATGCATGGTAAATTTTTACCTAAATATTTTATGTTTGAATTATTTAATTTTATGGTTGTAGAAGGTACATTACAATTAAAATTGATAAATTTTATGTCAGGATATGTCATGTAAGTCATTATTAATATTATCCTGATAATGAATGGTTCGTTTAGAAGTAGATTATTGGAACCATGGGGAAGGTGTACTCGACACTTACACGACCCATTCGTAACCTTAATATTGAGACTCGCGCAGAAAGAATTATTTCCCGAGAAAAACCGATACCTGCGCCTCAATATGGAGCCATAGAGAAACAAAAAAAACTTATGGATTCAGGTAGCATCGAATTATAGAGCACAAAGTCTATTTCAAGAGAGTCGTGATTACATGACTCACGATTCTCATAATTCAAATAAAACAGTTCATAAATAAAATAATATATTTTGAAAAATATAAATTGAGCGGATGATGGTGTAATTATTAATATAATTTTAATTTGATATAAATGTATTTGTAAGAATATTTTGGTCTAATACTTTTTAAGCTATCTTCAAACCATGATATTTTTATGTATAAAAATTAAAATATTGATGATCTGAAAAGATGAATATAATTCTTATATATTAGCAATGTTGATTATTTGATTAGATGATAATGTGGAAAATATAGGATGCGTTCCGTTTCTTGCATGATGCATTTATCCTTATTATTCACTACATTAAACAAGGACAAATAATACATTATGCGCATCATGCAAGAAACGGAACGCATCCATAGATTTGTTTATAAGTTAACAATTTACAGAAAAGGAAAAGAGAATTATTCAAAATTATTTGATTATTTGATTTATATCATATTACATTTGGAAAACTCAATTTTGGACTTTGTGTTCTCTTATACTGAATTAAAAAATCAATTTAAAAATGATATCTGAATTACATGCTTAGATGTCTCTCTAATTTTGTTATGTAACTTTTTTCTGTTTTAGTAAATCCACATTTCCTAGAGGAGCATTATCAGAAAAATATACAATTGGATCAACGACTGAAAGATATTTTTGTTAGGTCGACAGACTTGCAAGTATGCATAATATTTTAAAATTATATTTTTGAGTATTGTGGTAATATACTTTTATTTTAATATACTTTTATTTAATTGTTGAAAATGATTAGATTTGATTATTAAATAAATGTAAAGCTTTGTGATATTATACAGGAAATAAAGGGAGTGAAGGAATCTAAGTCTTTACCTCAGAACAGACAAAGTTTTTATGATGATTTTTTATTTGAGTCTTGTGAATATATACCTGTAGGAAAGTGCTCATTAAAACAGGTTTTCATGTTTCTTTTGCAACATAAACGTGACCCTATAACATATAGCAGTGAAAATATAGCTTCTGAATATAAACTGAATAAAAAAGTAGTAGGTATGTATTTTCATTTATTTCTCTTCTGTAAAATCATCTTGAAATTTAATATATTTATTACATTTATGTTGTTTTATATATATAATTTAATATTTACAGATTTATATATTTATATTTTTTCAGATGATATATTGAAACACTTTAAACTTTATATAATTGTAACTCCGAAGGATATGACAGAAAAATTAGAAGATCCATTTCAAGAAATGCTGGATAAACTTGAAATGAAAAAGAAGGATAAAGAAAAGAAACAGTAGTATAAACATGTATATAGAAAAATAATTTATTAAAGATTATTTCTATATTTTTCTTGACTAAATATAATTATTTGATAGCCTATATCGACTTTTGGAAACGATGTATATTTTATGAAATTGCAAAAAGTTTCGCATGTTAGACTATTCGGCAAGTAATGTGATCGATGAGATTTCCTAATTCACCCTCATAATATCATCCAATAAAATGCTCTCATTTTTAAATTCTTTTTTAACTCTGCGCCGACTTCCTTTCGTATGCGTTTATTGTAATTGTTCAGCCAACGCCGCTACGTAATGTAGATTTGTTAACATTGCAAATAATAACTCAATGATTGTAATTAATATCTGCAATAAAGATTGATATGTTATTCTAATGAATCTCTCAATAAATAAATCGTAAAAGCACAAGTTATTTGAATATTACTTGTTACAATGTGATAAATGACACTAATGACAATTAACACATGGAATTGTCTGCTGGTAGATGACATTGCATGAGAGTAATCAGGAAAGAAGTCCTGGATATCTGAACTTGTTTCTGGAATGGTTGTAGTTTTCATCATCATCCAGTAAAATGCTCTCATTTTTAAATTCTTTTTTAACTCTGCGCCGACTTCCTTTCGTATGCGTTTATTGTAATTGTTCAGCCAACGCCGCTACGTAATGTAGATTTGTTAACATTGCAAATAATAACTCAATGATTGTAATTAATTCATTTAAAACTTACATGCAGCGGTGTTAGCATAGTAACGTCGATAAGTTTCGGTTCGTAAGGTACTAGAGTAACATCCCGAAATTTGAGAAATCTTGACTCTTTATGAATCTGAAACAATCATCAGATAATAAATAACAGACTAGTAATACAAAATATAATGCAGTCGTTTAAATCATTTAGTATACAGGCAAGAGTATATTAAGATGTACCAATTTGTCAGCTGGAATTACTTCAAGAATGTTCTCCAAACGAACTCCGAACTCGTTTTCTTTGTAATATCCTGGTTCGTTTGAGAGAAAGAATCCTGGCTTCAATTTGACGGAACATCCTGTGAGTGAATTTTTGCATCCAAAATACGACAAACCGATAGGCGCTGCAACGCGTATTGTTCCACTAGAATGGCTTTTATCAATTGTATTCCATATTCTCGTGACGTAACTATTTTACAGGAAACTGTAGATTACGAACGTTCGTGAACTGAAGAGAAGTGACCGATTCCATGACCAGTTTCGTGCATGTAATCGTAACCGGTGCTCCACAATGGCCTTCGTGCAATAGCGTCCAATTGATCTACCGTCAGATCACTGGGAAAGATCAAAGACGATAATTCAATCGAACCGATCAGCACTCTTGTGTAGGCTTTCCTCTGCTCGTCAGTCGGCACTCCGAAATGAAGAGTTCTAGTCACGTCTGTGGTACCATCTGTCAAATAATTTAGTTTCATGCTTTTTCATGTCTCGATTACTTGAGCAGTGAAAAATTGGAAGAGGGGAAAAAAAGAGCATGAACGAGGTAAAGGAAAAGATGTAATTCAAATCTTCTTGAAACAAATCTCAAATTCAAAGTTAATTCTTGTTTTATTTAATTTGACTTGATATTTTTTAGCAAAGCAAAATAAATATTCAGAATTTCATACCTAAGTATTGTCCTCCGGAATCAATCATTAACGTGGATGTGGTCCCGATTTTAATATTGGTCAAGTTATTCGGCTCATAATGCGGCATAGCGGCATGTGGTCCATATCCCGCGATTGTTGGGAAAGCGATACCTCTATTGTTATTTTGCTCGTAACGAACTTCATTAGCTACTCTCGCTACTTGCAATTCGTCCCATCCTTCGGAATCCAAGTTATACTGTTCTTCCATGTAAGCTAGGAAATCACACATAGCCATTGCATCCCTTAAATGAGATTTTCTCATACCTGCTACTTCAACTTTATTTTTTTCCGCTCGTAAATCGATTATAGGCGAAGCTTTAGCCAATCTCTTCTCCGGTGGAATCTATAAAAAGATTCTTAAGATTTTTTTATTTATATAATTATTATTTTTATTATTTATATTTAATTTTTATTTAACTATGATTATATTTAAATATTTCCATTTTATTCAATTTCTTATTAATTTTTTAGAAAGTTTATTCGTTGATATATCATTAATCTTGCATTTAAATTAGAATAAATTAGAATAAAAAATAAAACCAATAAAGTCAGATTTTTAGATGCTAGATGTTAGATGCTTTCCATTCAATAACACAAGTCAATACAAATATCGTTTTTTTCTTGTTATTCATTAAATGTCAAGAAAGATAGAGTGACGTTGTATCGACTTATGTTAAATGAAAAGCATACATTATTGAACACTATTTAAAATGCATTATTGATAAACATAACATTTAATAAAAATTTTAATTAACCAATTTGTATTATTATTAATATACCTAATATATTTGTATTATTAATATACATAATATTGGGTTATACAACTAACTAAAGCTAATTATGGATTTTAAAATCATTAGTTATGAAAGAAAACAATTTCTTATACAGAAGTTTGCTTTAAAAATAATGTCGGTTTGAGCATTGAAAATCAAGTTTAATTCGTCTTAATAAACTTGACAATTTAAGCTGATAGTTATGTTAAAAAGGAAACTTTTTTCAGGGGGTTGCCTATATAAGGAAGATTGCCATGTTTTGTACATTTTTGTGTCCAAAATATATATAATATATATTTGCTTTTTGTATTTGTTTTTAATATATTTGTGGTCATACTTACACAATTGTATATTTCTTTGGACGCACCCGGCGCGTGACCGTATGGTGACGGAAGCCACACCGTATTCCAAATTTGAGACATAGTCTTTAAATCATACCAAATGTCTGTGTAATTATGCCATCTATAACAATAATAGTTGATTATTACCGAGTTTTGTTTTTATTTTTATGTGTATACATTATATTAATTTTTTCAATTTAGAATTGAGAAAATTCTGATTTCGCAACATCATTGTAAAATTAAAAAAAAAAATTCAATTTTCATCCTCTTCAATAAATCGTGAAATAAATCTTGATGAAACAAACTCTATTTCGATATTAGAAGTCTACGGTCTTGTTCTATTTTGTATTTTTTTTTTCAGCGAGTATTTCACGATAGTCTCTGGACTGTACTTGTCACTCACTTGACACAATTCGCATGCGAGCAGGAGTCGATTTTCAAATGTATGTCGACGGACCGCAGAATCTTTTGACGTGGCGTATAGAGATGCAAGGACCCATGAGTGATAATCGCGTATGCTCTAAGGACAGGCGTATGCGGTAGATCGTAACCGCGGATATTGAAGAGCCATGCTATCTCGTCCAGTGCGGTGACGACTAGTGCATCGGCCGACGAATACTCCATTTCCAATCGGATACTTTGAACTTTCTCTTGCCATGGTTTGCCGGAGAATTTGTCTGCGAGCGGATACGCCGCGTGCGGATTGTACTCAGGTCGGCCCACCTGCCAGATCAAGTCCACCAGGTCGTTACGGACTGCGACCAATCTTACGGACGAATTTGCTGAACACGAATAGAATTGTTAAGAAAAATTAATTTAGCATTATTGTGTGTCGTAAGACTTGTTTCGAAATTTGAAAAAGAACAAGAAAAATATTTATTTTATAATTGATTGTGTATATTCTTATATATTCACAGAAATATAACAACAGAAATATAAACTATAAAAAAATTATACTGACTATACTAATGATACTGTATAAAATATATAAACTGTTCTCTTTTATGAAAATGTACATTTTATTTAATATTGCGATAAATGAATAATTGATATAATGTTTCTCGTTACCCAATTCGACTTCCCATGCCTCCCATGTAAACGCGGATATTAACTTCGGATTAGCACCAATACGTACTTCCGATCGATTTTGAAACTCTTGTATTAACCATTCTGTTATCGTTGGTACCTAAAAATTAATGGAAATATAAATATTAAGTATATTTTGTTATTATATATAACATAATTCGCGAGTTCCAAGTTTCATAATCGATTTATTAATTTCTATCAATATCTATTAATTTCACAATTTCAATTTAATTTATTTTTTATCTTTTTCTAATTTTTAAAACTAAAAAAGATAAAAAGTTAAACTGAGATAAAGCTAATAAATCTATTAAACATAATCTTGATAAAAATTACAACTTTTCGTTAATTGTTGAGGATAAAAAAATTTAATCAATTTTTTTAAATATATATTTATAATTATTAAAGTTTACGAAACATTCTCATCATTCTTTTTTAAATAAATATTTCTTTTCTTTTTTCTTATTATTTTTATTTATCTTTGCTATGATTTAAACCTATAATCTAAATATCTATTTGTAATATTCATTTATAATACTAATGTAGATTAATTTTGGAGGTTTAACATATTTTTTAATCTTTTTTTTAGTTCTAAGAATTAAAAAAGGATATAAGAAGGAAATAAAACTGAAATTAAAGTTAATGATCTATATGGAGTTGATAAACGAATATAAGAAAATCATACTAATATTTCCGCGAAGGGTAAATCTAAAATATATAGCATTAATTTTTATAAATAAGAATTTAAAAAAATAACCACTCAGAACACCCTCTTCCCATCCTTCTCGTACTGAGTACGAGAAGTGAACGATCATTGATGACGGAATTCTCGAAACGAGTCGAGAAATCAGCGTCGTTCTCACGCTCAGAGAAAAGGGTTATGTCTCGTCATCGTGGTTACATCGACTCCCATGTTAGGGAGGGAGAATGAGATCGACTCCTACAGAACTGATCCTGTGAAGTATGATCTTAAATTTTTAGTCTCACAATATCAAATATATAAGAGTTTGGTATAATCTTAATCACGAGAAAATGATTGTTTTTATAGCCATCTAGTGGACTAAAACGTAGTTAAATTTAAAAGCTAAGAAAACAAACTGAACGATGTCGCCATCTAGGGATTAGTAAGATTACTTAACTGACAATAATTAGACTAGAGAGATTTGTTATTGGTAATAAAAAGTATTAAAACAAATTGATTTAGAAAATAAAAAATAAAATTTAATTAATTTTATAATCTTATTTTTTATCGTAAGTGTAATTATTAAAAAGTTTTAATTAATAATTAATATTAAGTTTTGAATAAATTTTGTTGCTGTACAATTTTGTTGCTGTACAATTTTGTTGCAATTGTTTGTTGCTGTACTGAATTACTTTTGAATTTTAGTAAATTAGCTGAAAATAGCTGTTATAAATAATAAAAGAATAAAATTCGAGAATGATAAATTTAATAAAACAAACTTAATAAAAAGAAATCCATTGGAAATCCATTGTAATAAATAAAGGCAATTTAGATTATAACTAGATATAAAATAAGAATTTTTATATTTATATTATATTATATTTATATTATAAATATAATAATGAAAATATTTGAATAAATTTACGCACCTCGTGTTCACCTCGCTTCATGAAAATCCAGTTGCAATCCAGTTGATGATTTGCTTGAACATGATATCGACCATCAGTCCAAAGTACCGCTTTGTTTATAGTTACTACAGCTTCTCCAGCACTTCCATAAAATCCAGTAAGAAATTCTCTTCTCATATCATGTGGATCTACGGTTTCGCTCTATATAAGAAAGATTTATTTTATTAATAAAAAAATACTAAATTATATGTTGATATTAACAGCTGGGAACTATTAATATTAATTATAGCAATTTGAGGAAAAAAGAAAAATTTCATATTTCATATTTCATATTTCAACTTTCATATTTCATATTTAGCATCAAAATACCAAAGCTAAATATAATTCAATTTAAATCAATGTTCCCCAATTCGCTGATAATGAATAGTAATTAACATATACATTTACATAAATTCATTTTAATGCCTTTAGCTTTATTATTTAATATTTAAAAATATATATTTTTTATTCTGTTAAATCTTAAAATTTAATAAAATGTTGACATTGGGAAACATGGATTGAAAAAATTGAAATATATATACGCGCACTCAAATAAAAAAAAAACTTATTTAAAACATTTTAATTAACACAAACAAAATTTTTTACAAAATGACTCATTTAGTATATCATCCAAAGCTGTAACACAAAATGTTATTTTCTATATTAAAAAAAGCCTTTAAATATGGTCTGTCACGCGAATATACCTCTACAGGGCCATCACGGCCATGAGAAACGAAGTTCACTGTCTGAAAATTTAAGCATAATAATAAAAACGACATTTAACATATCTAAATTAATTTAAATAAATTTGTAGACATAAAACGATAAAACAATCAAGTAAATAATTCGTAAATAATCGAAAATAATATATTAAGTTTAATGTTTAAAATATATTATTTTAAAGCAGTAAATTTATAACAAAATGACAACAAAATAATTGTGTGATATTATCATTTGTTTTCTGATAAGTAATTGTGATATATAATTTTAATAATAATCATGTATGATTTTTCTCTGTTTTAAAAATAAATAAAAAATTCTCAAGTCCGATTACATTCGTGATCATATTTCAATACTTTTTCAATACTTTTTTACTATTAAAACCTTTAACATAAACATTAACATAAAATCTATTAATATAAATAATTTGCCAATCATTAAATTACATGTAAAAATATTTTTTAAACAAATATGTCATAATTATCAATATGATTCGATGATATATCAATTATTTCGATAGCTCACCTGATGTTCGTCGTCTGACGTAACGATGTAGCCATCGAGAGCTGGTCCTTGAACTGCCGCCACCCGAACCATTTCGGATCTTAATTGTCTCAGTCGCAAAGAACTGTCGTATCGATTGATTGGTTGATTCCCGACATAAGCGTTTGCTGGACAATATGATCTTTCGACGCCATTATAGTTGCGTTCCGGTTTTGACAATCCGTTGATATCAGCTTTCGTTAATCCTGTAGTAATCCGTATTACTTTTTAACAATTTTAATAAAAAAAATTTATTTGAAATTAGATTACAAAATAAAAAATTGATGTAACAAAGGATTGAAAAAAGAAAGAAAAAAAAAACGTAAAAAAATGCATTAAGTTTTGTGAATTTAAAAATACGTGTTATCCACGTAGTGAATAATAAATATAAATAATAAAAAAATTGCATAAAATAATATACATTAAAAAATAATAGATACATAAGGATTTTACACACAATGTAAATTGTAATATAAAATAGTAAATTTAGAAAAAAAAACAAGATCTGGAGGCGCCGGGTATCGATCCCGGTACCTCTCGCATGCTAAGCGAGCGCTCTACCATCTGAGCTACGCCCCCCGATATCAAGGTTGTTTTTAATTATATTTATTTAGTGCTCCTACTATGTATCTATATATATTATCATTTAATACGTTTATATTTTATATATATTACGTTAAATCTTGTTTAAACTTTATTTACAACTTTATATACAAAATACTTACAAAATAATTAAAATAAATTGTAGTAATAACAAATTAACTAAAATAAAGTTGGAAAAAATTTTTATCTAATAGTTTCTATAGAAGACAGAATTAGTCCAATTAAATATGCGTGTATATACATATGTAAATATATTTTGTTAAAAATATGTTTTACAGGAAAATTTAAATAAAATAATTGTTTAATAATAATTTTTATTTTATAATCTCAATATAAATATCTCATAATAATGAACTGAAGAGTATAACTTATTAAAATAAAGAATAAATAATTTTATTTATCAGATATTAAGTCTAAAGGTCTCATGATTGATTTTATCAAAATTAAATGTGAATAATATATTTTTTGTTATTCACATATATATGTATTTTGAAGCATGCTTCAAACGATTTATAATTCACAGAATTTAGGTTAGAATTCTAATTTCAGATGTTAAGATAGAATTCTATTTATAATTTTATATGCTGTTTATTTTATAATACTTTATGTATATGTGCATTCTTATTTATCAAATGTTTTACATATTACATAAAATACATAAAATTACAAATAGAATACTGTTCTAAATTTTGATATAAATTATACAGCTTATTTAAAATAAATTACACACACACACACACACACACACACACACACACACACACACACATTAAATAATGATTAGATTCATATAAAACGAAGTAAAGTAGACATTCTTGTTTTAGAACTCTAATCAAAGATTAATAATAGATATTACAGAAATCTAGAACAATATTACAATTGCATTACACCAAAAAATCAAATTAATAATCCATGAGAGAAACAATTACGAAGATATCACAATCTTTCGCAAATCAAAGCTTTTCATATAGATACTACAGCGAGGTATCTCATGATGTTTAACTTTATGAAACTCCATGCAATAAATGAATAATGTAATATGACTTAAATTGATTTTGTTAACTTGAGTTAATATGATTTCCATTACGTGTAGTACACGTCCCATGGGAATCCAGAGGGTGTGCTAAGTGGTGCTTCTATATCAGGAAAGCATATCAAACTTGGAGTTTGATCGTTCCGAAATATACGTTTTGATCGTTACTTGTATTGAACATTCACCAATGTCTTATGAGTAGTATATGACTAATCGCTTAAATACATTTGTGCCTTTTTTCCTTCTTTTTATTTTTGTATTTTTATATTACCAAATTATTTATTGTTTTACGGAAACGCGCATAAGGATCGTGTTTCATCGATCATGATAGGAGATCAATTTGTAAACGAACGTGGAGAATAGATCGAATTTAATTTAGATGAAATTTTATATATCTATATATGTATACACACACACACACACACACACACACACACACACACACACACACACACACACACACACACATATACATATATATATATATATATACATATATATATATATATATATATATATATATATATATATATTTTGTGAATTTTATCATTAATGCATCGTAACTGGGTCAGCGTATTGTTTAATTTAATAATTTAACGTAAACATCAAGTAATATTAAATATATTACTAGGGAAGTAGGAGCGTGCAGTAGGAAAGTTTTACTCCGATGTAACCTTACAATTTTCAGCTCGGTAATTTTCTCTGTAATTTTCCTGAGTGTTGTAAAGGTCACACTGGTTACCCCTGTCATCCTATTGGGCATTGACGAATCTTTCTTTATCTTTTATTTCTTCTACTTGATGAAGATATGACATCAGAAGAAAGAAATTTTGTTATGTTATGCACAATGTATATTGTATGCGGAACATATATAATCAATAAAATAATTTTAAATGTAGAATAACATTTCGTTTCATTAGAGACTCGTAATTATATAAAAAAAACGTTGTCTTATAATAAAATATTGTATTGCATCATTTTTCATTAGATGGAAGAAAGGAAACAATTTAAATTAACAAGCATTTAACATAACATTTTGACTGTAATAATAATTAAAGTTTTTTTACAACTTTTTTTATAAATGATAAAATGTTTCATAATTTCATAGATTATGTGTTATATAATTACGTCGATTAATTTTAAATATAAACATAAATATAAGTATAAATTCAAATCTATTTGTATCGCTTTTTAATAAATCTTTTTTCAAGTTACATCGAAGTAGTTATGCATAACGCATAATGATGTGACAAATATGAAATATAATTGATAATAAATATTTTCTGAATATTCAAAGTAATTATTATAAAGATATATATATCTATAATAATCATAAAAGAATAAAGACTGTATAAATATATATATATTTTTTAATTCGTATATTCTTTACATATCAAAACTTTTCGCAAAAAAAATTGAGCAACAATATAATTATAATGTAAAAAGATGTTTGTATATTATATTAATGTCTTGTAGTGTTCTGTCATCTTCTGTCATTTTTCATTTAACGATAGAAATATGTGTTTCATTTCTATAATATAACGTATTCTATTTTCTGATGTGACGAAAGTATTTATATGTAAAAGTAACAATGTTACTTATATATTTAATATTATTATGTGTAAATAATTATTCTATATGGAGTGCAACATTCATTTTTTGTTGCTTCAAATTTGATTTTAAAGATGCTCTTCTTGTTTCATTTTTGCTTTCGACATGAGTCCAGCAAGCTTTTCCGAAGATATCAGGCTACTATAAATCTCTCGTGATTCTTGAACGGCAAAATAGTCTGAAGGAATGACACGCAACGAATAATTGATAAACAGAGTTCATCCTTTGTTATCTCAAATTTGATTTCGAGGATGCTATTTTTGTCTCACCTTACTATCAATCGATAGTCGCTAGCTGTCCGAAGCTTTCCGAAGCTACCAGGCTACCATAAATCTCTGTTGAGTCTCGAATGCAGGACGAAATAACCTCAAGGAACGACATTCAGCGAAAGGATCGATGTTGAAGAGGCGCTTGCGAAAAAATATATTTTTGCGAGATATCACAAAAAATAAACTTAACGGAGGATAAAGTAATTCGCTTTCTTAGTTGATACCACGTTGCCGTTATCGATCTCGACCATTTGTTCACCACTCACTTTCGTGCTTCAAACCGATCCGGCTGGTAGCATAACGAAGAGTTAAAATGGTTCCACGCGACTCCCGCGGTGCAATGATCATTGTTTTTGACATTTCGGACATGCGTCACATTACTTTTATATTTGTTAGTCTAACGTGGAATATAAAATTATTATGAAGTCTTATTTAATAGAAGTATGATATATATAAATATACGAATTGTTTAATAATTTTTCATATATACTAAAATATATATATTTTATAAAATTGTTTAAATTGTTTAAAGATTATTTATCAATGCATCAATTATTATCATATTATTGTTTAATGCATTTATAAATTATTTAATATTTGTAACTATGCAAATATCAGAGAATTACTATTCCACAATTGCGGTAATTGCTATTAAACAGTTGGAAATACTAAATAATTTATAAATGTATCAACAACAGATAGGTAAATAATTTCAATTTTATGGATTATATAAATATATTTAGTATATTAAAATAATAATAATGTCTGCGAGAATAAAAATTGAATTTTTAAATAAAAATTACTATAAAAATTATCTCTTTGTGTGCATTTTTTCAGGTAATCTTTCAGCTATAGATATCTCGTGGCAAGTATATCGAATGACATGAGACATGATCAAGAAGAGAAATGATCAAGCTTATGTACTGGATTGTTTCTTGAGATGATCTTTAGCATGTACTGAACAGGCTCACATGATCTGCAGAAACTTGTGATTTTATCTCGTGCCTGTGGACCAATTTGCTACTCGCAGTTTATTGCCAGGTTTCTTTCTTTCTTACATCGCTACTTCCCTAATAAGTAAAATGTTAGCAGTGCTGTTAGCAGTATGCCAGAAGTTTGACAGCAGGAATTTGATTAGAATATTGCGACGTATGCTATGATAATTTTATCTATATTGAATTCGCATTTTGCCGACAAAATTTGCGAATGTTAGAATAAATTGGCAACTAAAACAAAATAGAAATACAATTTTATAGCAAAAATCTAATAGTAAAAATCGTGTTGCTGTAATCATTAATAAAAAATATGTTGATAAGAAGATGATTTCTACATGAATTATAATTAACTTCGAAGCAACTTGTTTTAATATGAAACTTATGGAACGAAAGAAAAGATTATATGTAATAATAAATATTGATGTTTATAGCGTATATGGCAATAACAATAATATGCAATAATTTCTATCCTAGATATTGCTAATGCAAATACTGTTTCATTTAAATAATGATTTCGCAAAAAAAATTGTAAGGGAAAGAACAAAAACTTAATATTAGATAGTAGATATTAAATATATGATGCAAATATAAAAAAAAACATCACGTTTATGTAAAATAGTTTTATATTCATAATGTTATTTATACATTTTGTACAAATGTGTATAAGCTGCTGTATACGTTTTACTAATTAATATTTATTATATGTCACCTAATTTTTATAGTTAGTTTATTAATTCTAATAAATTTATAATAAAATCAGAAGGTTTTTTATTTTTCAAAAATAATTTATTTTTATATATAATAAATTATTATTTTCTCTTTCTCTCTTAGAGAAGAATGTAATGAAAGCTATCTATTTAGAAGAAACTATCTATTTATCTATTATTAAACCATAAGAAGCTAGCATAGGCGACGAATCTGTGAACTAGTTACGCGATGTCTCGAGATGATCTTCAGTATCTATTGATCAGGATTACATAGACTATAAGAAGTTAGACGATTTACGATATTTGCATCTCGGTTGTGTCAGGCTTAATTTTTCGTTTAATTATTTTTCTTCATATGTTTCATTCATTTTTTCATAAAATAATTATTATGATTGTAAGCAATCTTTATTTTTGAAAATCTTTTAATAATCTTTAATATTTCTATATAATTTACTAGTTTTAAGGCATTTCTGTTTTGTTTTCAACGTCTTATGTCATCATTGATTCATCAAATCTACAACATTCGTTACAACGAGATGCAACGTAAGTAAATCGAACTAGGAGTTTATGCAACTAAGTTTGAACATTGAGAAAATCAGAAAATGAAAAAACTGGTTAAACATTTCCTTTGCGCTTACCTATCAGGAATTCATCTTTAGAACTCGCGTGATATAGTTTCGATTTGGAATAGCTCGAAGCTTTTTGCAACAGGGTAGTAGAAGTAGAATTAGGGTTCGTACAAGACTGATATATAAGACTTTATTAATTTTTTTATGGTAAACGTTGTCGCAATGAATTTACTTGAGTAAATAAATGCACAAAAAATATAAAAGTTAGAATATAACAATGGTGAATTTCTTTAACAATGATTGGAATAAATAAAACATTTTTGATAAAACTATATGTATGAAAAAATACCCAAAAACATTTTCATTATATAATAGCGATGATAATGGCAAAACTTGAATTATCTGCAAAACTAAAAATAGTAAACGTAGGTTTAATGAATTGTTTTTAATTTATGACTTAATAATAGATCATATTTTTTCAAATGCGATTAAAAAGTTTCTTTATGAATCTTGAAAGAATAAATATTAAATTAAATATTAAATATATAAATAAAATAAAAATAAATAAAGATTAATTTAAGCAGGCTGTTCTGTCTTATGTATTTTGCAGATAAAAAAGTATGTTAATGAATAAATTTTTATTGTTATTTACAATCTTTTTCTTTTCTTTTAAAGTGCGAAAATGTATCAGTCGATTTGACATAGCATTTTAATTGAACAATAAAAAAATACGGCTATTAAACGTATTTAACGTTATTATAATGATATCGATGCATCTATTGTACATACTACGCTGTAACTCTCGTTGTTACAAACGGGGGAAGTAGGTGGAAAACAAAATATTTCATTTGTGGCGCGTATACATGTCGCGTATCCATTCGCACCACCCCTATGCGTTTTCCACGCAGCTGCATTCATCGCATATGTGATGCACATGGATATATGTGCATATATATATATATATATATATATATATATATATATATATATATATACGCAATAAGGACGACGAGAACGAGTGGCGCGCTGGCGCTGTCAGGCGTCATCGGCGGAGATCGATAACCCGGGGGAATTGGTGTGCGTGTGCACGCCGGCGATGGCGGGGGATGAAAGGGCGGATGGGAAAAGAATGGCGGAAAAAGGAAGACGGAGATGAGCGGAGGTAAAAAGACATCATAAATCGCTCCCGGTCATATCCCTGCGTCCGACCGTTCTCGTTCTCTTCCTCCTCCACCACCTCGTCCACTGACCGAGTCGTTACTCTCTTCCACCCTACAGAATTCGAATGTTTCCCGCCACCGACCACCTCGCGCGCTATACGGCCCTGGCCGTAGTGAGATGGTCGCCTGCTTAAGTGGCTCACTACGAGCTACTGTCAAGGCCGCAGATCTCGTCTCCAGGCGTTCGCCGGCCAAAAGTCGTGCTGCGAAAAAGATGCGTTGCAGGTCCCAGGTTTTTAGCGGCTCCTTTCGACGGACGAAGCGTCGCCGGTGCCCGCCACCCTGCCAGGGTAACATCCCATGACGGAGGTGCATCCCTATCGGAATACCGCGAATGCGCACTTGGGGTGAAAGGGTTTAGCACTCGGGGTGCGCATGCAACCGGAGGTTGTTGCTGTGACGCAATGGCGCTGATCCGCTGCAATGAATGCGCGTAGAATTAAAGGAAGCCAATTGGTCGGTTCCGCCGGCGCGTGCGGCCTTAATAGATAACACAACGGCATGTGTCCATGGCATGTATATACAAGTAACTCACAATGAAGATCTCGAGCTCAATTTTCCGGAAAATATCAAAGATAAATGAAAATATTTTAAATATTGTTTGTACTAATTCACTAGAAATTATTATATTAATAATTAAAAACTGAGTTTTTTGATTAATTAATGCTTTATAAGTAAATACATGATAAAACTATTATCATACATACTTCTATTTATTTGAATTTTATATGACTTTGAGTATATTTATACATAATCGAGTATAATTTATTTTGAGAAGATTTGATAACTGCGTGGAAATGTTAACGGAAAAAAAGAAAAATAATTTAATTGAAAGAGATCGAAAAGGATGCGCGGTAAAGAGATCCACTATTGGACTTATCTATTAAATAGGAATAAAACATGAGAAAATAATCAGAATATGATTGATCCATAAAAAGAACGGTTTTGCTAAACAATTTAAAAGTTTAACAAACAGATCAAAAAATAATTTGTTGGAACATCGAAATAATCATGTAGAATGCAATATTAATAATCTTGCAAAATTTTCGATACTCTAGCAATCAATTTGAATGTTCTATAGTTATTTTAATGATCCCAAAAAATTTTAGACTTATATTATTTTTAGACTTATATTTACCCAAATTTTTAGATAGTTTAGCAAATAGATTATTTTTTATCGATTCTATCGATAACTAATTATGCTTACACATCTATATGTAATATCCAATCTTTTTAAAATAAATATGTACAAAAAATTAACTGAAACACTCGAAAGTTTTATCTTCTCTAGTATGCACATAATATTTTGCACGCGCATTAATATTATTATAAATAATAAAAATAAAAAAAGATATAATATATGACATACCTACATGAATTAAATAAAGTTCAACATGTAAATTACAATATACAAGTATGTAAATTGCTTCTAACAAATAATTAAAAATGATTGAAATTATCACAAATAATTATAATCGATGCTCGACTGAATTTAGATATACATATATTGATGTGATTAAAATAGGAAATTATTGCGGCATCGAAGTCATTGTTGGCAAGCAACATGATGAAAACTACAGAGAAAATCAACGGATGTGAATAAGGAGTGAATGCAACACCTGGGAATATCGGATCGGAATAGGAATTCCCGATTGGTGTGCGGAGCGGGATGGCATACGGAGTTAGAGGTGACATTTCCCGTTCCATGACCGCGAACAGTCACTGCTCGTCGCGACGATAATGACAAGCGGAGATCAATAAATTGAATGTAGTTCATGTCGCGCTGTGGTCCAATAGAAACTCGACCGGAAACGGAATAGGCCGCCATCAGGTGACGATAGGTTTTTTAGACATCGGTTTCCGATAATTCTCGGTGTGGGGCGACTCGCGAGAATTGAGATCAAGCGCAGGCAAGCGCGCGCAAAACGGATGCGCTCGAATTTCTTTTCCGCCTTGACCAACGATCGGCGGAAATGCTTTGTATTTATTGGAAAACAAGGGCGGTTCGGTAGCAGGATAACACGAGGGTACAGGGAGTGATTTTCAAGCAACGCCCCCGTAGGGGGGTAGCACATTTGACGCAGTCAGTTGGTAACCAAAACCGTTATGGCGTAGTCATCAAGAGAATTGTCTCGTTGACGATCTCGAGATGGTCCGGCAGATGTTCATGGCGCTCCTGCAACAGAGCCCTTCGAGCTAGAATTACTTAGCGCTACTTTCATTTTTACATTTCGCTCGTTACGTCATTTCCAATTACAATAATTGAATCAAACGTAACGGATTATCGAGAGATTATAATTTATTATTTTATCAGTATCGTGTTTAAATAATTTTATTGTAACTTTCTGCATTTAAGCTAACTTTCTTTAATTATCTTCTTCTGTTTTCTTCTTGGAAAAATATAAGTATATGTTTTTGTTTTGATTTAAACGTTTAAATTACTGATTCTAGATTTATCCAATATTTATTTTTGAGAAAAAGATCTCTGATATATTATTTTATTAATTATTAATAAATAATTAATTAATTTCCTTTTACACTATTTATTGCATATTAAGGCAATATTGTTATGAGTATAAAAACATAATATAATACATTTATAATCTAAACAATTTTATCTAAACAATTTTCTTTGCAAATATTTTTATCATATATTAATGTTTATAACAAGGGACATAATAAAGAAATTTTAATATAGTGATTATTATTATTATTATTATTATTATTATTATTATTATTATAATATTTAAAAACTGTGAATAACATTTCTTTGATGTTTTGTAATTACTGAAAATGTACTACGACTTTATCCAAGAATCATAAAAAATAACATATTTGACTAAAAAATAATATATATAGAAACTGTATGCGGTTACTGTTGTATAATAACGCGAACTCGGTTTTATCAAGGAGATTAACACGACGCGACAACGAGGAGGTGGTCTGCGCTTGTTACCATGATATTAGAGGAGTATCAACATTGCGGGAGTCTATGTCGGCTTGATCCGCCGAGTTGAGAGAATTAGTATCAGCTAGGGCTACGATTTAGCAGTATCCAGGATGCACAGGCGGAATTCGTTGCGAAACCCACGTGGAAAGTCTCACCAAACCGAGACGAAGTCATTCATAAATTCATGAGGTTAGATGAGACGAGCTACTCGAGTACTAGGAGTGTAGAAAAGTAATATTGGTTTCTGATTCGGCCGGTGTCTTTATATGCAACGCATAATTACAACATAATTACAATATAATGTTGTTCATAAAAATATTTATCTGTCTATGCAATTTTCTCTACGTATAAAAAGGTAAATAAAATGTGTTAAATAAAGCAGCATTTTATACTTTATAAATTTATTTATTTTACTATACACACACACACACACACACACACACACACACACACACACACACACACACACACACACACACACACACACACACACACACACACACACACATATATATATATATATATAATAACGGGAAAGATCTCTACATGATAATATAGTTGTAATAAATAGACGTTATTTGTAAAAAAACACAATGTATTCTTAAATATTTAAAAAAATTAAATAGCGTAAAAAAAGCGTACGATTGAATTATGTGTAAATTGTATTTTGCAAAGCATTTAAAATAGTTTTATTTTTTGTTTTATGTGTAACAATGTTATCTATATTAAAATAACGGCATTACGGCATTTTATTTGAATTTGCAAATTGCAAAATATATAAAATAACGAAATAATCTACACTTGAGAGAAAAAGATATCTTGCAAAATTACAAGTAAAATACGCACGAATTCACGCTTATGTGCACTTATCAAAATAATTTTCTAATTATCGTTACAACGTATGAAAAGTTGCAACAATTTGCTGTAAACAAGCGATAGTTTGCAATTACACAGGAAAACAGAAGCTGCAACGAAGGCGCATTGGCGAAAAGCCGGTCGCGTTACATTTGTAAACGAAACTCGGTGCGCGACATAGTAACCTGGTACACGATGCGACATTTTGTGTTAAAAAAACGAGATCTCCAGCGACCGTGCGAAATTCTACATAATATCGAGTTGAAAGTCAATCGGTTCACAAACAATTGTCTTTGTAAGCGACATAAACGTCTGTGATAATATAATTGACTTGAGATTAAACAAACTATAAAAATAATATCTTATTTGTTTATTAGATCTATTTCATTTTTGTTAATTTATGTAAAAATCTTTATTTTTAACTGTTTATATAATTTAAAAAGTATCACTAAAGTATCTTAGTAGTACTTAGTTAAAAGAATCGTTTCCGTAATAATCAAAGAATATGGCATTACTAAAACTGAAATCAAGAATTCTTTGTTTAAATATAAAATTATTATTTAAAAATATTAATGCGTGCTATTTTTTTAAGAAAAACTTATTCTCGTTACGAGCTACGTTTAATAATAATAAATATTTTCTTACGTTTATATTTTTTTTAATATAAATTATAAAAACCGTTTTATTATCACGTACAGAATTATAAATCTATTAGAGAATTTTCACCGTTCAATATATGCCTATGTGCACAAGTGTTCATTCATTTGCATATGCTAAAATATATTCTGGCATTTTGTATAAATTCACAATGTGCAATTTACAATGCAGGTGTGCATCAGTACGAGTCATTCATCTTACTCCCACCGACGAGCTAACCATTTTTTGTTTACAGATATTGGATAAGTGACAGCGTGATGTAGCAGGGCCGTATGAAAGCACAGAGAGATCACATCTCGGATAGAAGGAGGAATTGTGCCCAATGTCGATCGTGCTCGAACTCAAGTGGGGACATTAATTAGGGTGGAACAATAGAGAACGAGAATTTTTATCAGGGTCGCATAGCGCACAGGAGGTCGAGGTGTGGGAGTAGTATCGTCGTCAATGCTGGGCCTCAGTGAAACTGTTGAGTCTCCCGAGAGAGATGTTTCTTATCTCTCTCTTTCTCTCGTCAAAACTCAATATTATAAATAAAAGATATACAGATTTAATTAAATTTCAGTTCACGTGCTGTTCCTATTTTATTTATTTCTAAGCTAAGAATATATTCACACAAAATTTTTGAGCACGATATTTTAATTTTATTGTAAGAAATTTTGACGTCATTTTTTTTGATAAATCTAGAATAGCTTTTTTCTGTAATAAAAATTCTATAGGTAAATAACAGATAAATCTAATTAAATTATTAGTTCATCAGACTCGGTGATTATATTTCTAATAATAGCAATACAATATCTTGGATTATGTTTATATTCGTATAAGATTCTTTCACGATTGATTCCCAAAATTTGCGAGAGAATTCGAATATAATAGAATTTGGCAAATGTGAAACCGCGATGAGACAGTAATACATATTATATAAGATTCATAAGCATATTCATGCGAGTTAACAACATGTGTTCGATGCGCAAAAGTGCTCGTGTGATTTATCATCTCATTTCCGAGAGGTTCACACATTGAGATTCCTAATAGTAATTTACGTAAGCAATTACGCAATGTTTGTACATTGTAGCTCGCCCACCTACGTAAAGTTTCTGCTCTGAAATATTATTTAATGCACTATTTATATTGATCTTCTCGCGTAACGAACGCGCTATTTTTCGATATCTCTACAAACATTTGATGAGAATCAAGGTAAAGTAGAAGAAAACTGGACTTTGGCTATTTGTAAAAATAGAATCTGACCCCAATTTTAGCTATATTAATTCAAAGATAATCTAGAACATTCACACGTGTTGCAAATTTCAGTTTTACTATGATCTTTTTGGTATCTTATAAAAACAAAACTGTTAATAAATATATATAATATCTAATTCGACTAATTTTGTTTTTATTGTGTGGAGAGATACTCGTTCAAGCGTAGATTCTTTTGCAAAGATAAAAGAATGTGCATGCACAATTAGTAAAATAAAATAAAATATAATTTCTATTTTTTTTTCGATTTAGAAGGTGTTTAGATTCATTTTCTCTTAAGGGCAAAGATATTTGATATAAAGGGTATAAAGGGCCTGGGGGGCGATGCGTGGCCTTACCAAGGCATCAGCCCCTACAGGGAGTGTTCGAAGGGCCCGAGGATTGCTCCTCGTCGTATGCAATGGTGAGCATCGCACATACATACCATAGCGACGCGTATATAGGCACGTACGCACGCAGGCACGCGTTTCCCCATAGGCTCAACTCACGCTCACGCGAAAACTGCTTCGCTTTACGCACTACTGCACGTACATCGGTTATCGGGGAAGCATGATCTCTGCCTTGCTCCTTTGACTCCTCCTTTACTCCTTTTTGGACCGAGGCCGAAGCCTGACTGCGGTCCAACTGTGCACGGGACGCATAAACAACCAGCATCCTCGAGAAGCTTTGCGCGCATAGTCGGCGCATACGGAATCCATTCATAACGACAAAAGTATCTAATATTTATATTTCTATCGTGTCTGATTCGTAATACTTTGAACTGAATCTATAGAAAGCAATATGCGTATGATGAATCAAAATAATAAACAAGAATGATACGTTTAGCTCTTATTTAAATAGACAAATTAAATTATTTAAATTTAAAGAGGATTTTTTTTTTAATTTACTTCATATTTCAGCTTTTCCAAAATTAATCTCAATAGATATCAATTTCTTAAGTTATTGATATTATTGAGCTTAAACTTTAAGTAAAAAAACAACTTATTAAATCTGAAAAAGAACATAAGAGAGTACTTATAATAATTCTATTTTAATAAAAATTTAAATATTTTGTTATTAATATAAGAGTGACTTTGCTTCTAATATATTGTTATTAATTATAGCAACACTTTTTTTTTTTTTAAGTCGAAAGACCTCGCGATTACCTATTATGATATTATGTTATTTCCAAGCTTTTACGTACGCTACAACTGCGCGTGTCAGACATATTACGTCACCGTATGCACACACGCATTATTAGGGTTGCAGGATGGTGTGTCACGCTTCCTTCCACCTGATTCATGCACATATGCACGTGTGGATACGCGCGACGCGACTCCGCTCGTTCATGCGGCACGTCGCGTCGCACGCGTCACAGGCACGTTTGCAATATTAATAAATGCTGAAGCGCGGAACAAAGAAAAAACATGCGGAGCAACAGGAGAACACGAGGCGCGAGGGGTTGAATGATAGGCCTATATACGCAGGCATTTCTTTCGTTGACCCTATTAGAGAATAGTGGGTCAACTTTCAGGATTGAAACACACTTTGATAAAACAAAATACTAACGCGAATAACCATTGCATAAGGCATCGCGAATTATAATATGCATAATATTCTGATTTCTTCTTGTATATTATTAAGATTTCACTAATAAAATCAATTCTAAACGTTTATAAATTGAAAACGAGATAATGTAAGTATTCAAATTTTTAACATTTTTGAATTCTTTGTTAATGCTATCGATTATTTTTTTCTTTATCTCGTTTATCATCTTCACAGTCGCTTAGTCAGTTTGTATCAAAATTTCTTTCAGTTTATCTCAAGCTATTTTTCAATGCATCATTTTATATTTCTATATTCAATTAGACAAATACAAATTATAAATGTAATTAAAAAACTCAGTTGCATTGTATAATATCGATACATAATATAAAAAAAATCCACAAAATAATAAAAACTACCGCGTACTATCGCCTATGTTAAATTTTTCAGATTGCCCGCTGCAATAATAAATTTTTTTTGAAAGACTAATGTTATATAAATTTAAGGATTAACAAGATGTTATCATTTTTAAAATAAAAAATTACTAAAGTTAATGATATTGAACACCGAATTGTATAAAAAATTGTTGTTAATAGACAAACGGAAAATAAAATTTAAGTTTAATTTAAGTTTAATAAATTATTTTTGAAAAAAGAATTGACATATTTAATAGACGAGGATGGATTCAATTGCGTAAAATTCTGCGTAATTCTAATAGTGATGATGTTCCAGTGATGATGTTCAAGCATCAAAGAACCGGAGAGCGCGAAGGAAGTCTCAAACACACACGGCAACTATATACACAGACATGATACGTACACACTTAATACTTAGGCTCACACAGATACGATTGCATGTCGAATCTTCACCTATGTATGTAGATTAGAAAGGTGGATTAGGAATAGCGCGTAGACCATGAACCAGCATCAGTTTATCTGGGACGCATTGGTAAATCATGGTTTAGAATCAACCGGAGAACAGACTAGTCGAGAAGGTGGCTAGAGGAGCTAAGCGAGCTTAGGCCAGCGTGGCAGAATGTCTAAATGCTATACCTGCCACGATGCGATGCGACGCAACGCGACGGATCTTCGTATGGAGAGGCAATAAGGCCCCTCTCTCTTTCTTAAGACCGTGGTTAACGACACATCACGGCTAACGAACTCTGCAATCTATTATGCGAATAATTTCTTTTTTTTTATTTTCTGATTTTATTATATGTATATATAAGATATAATATAAAATTGTGTGTGTGTGTGTGTGTGTGTGTGTGTGTGTGTGTGTGTGTGTGTGTGTGTGTGTGTGTGTGTGTGTGTGTGTGTGTGTGTGTGTAGGATCCTACATAAAGATATAAAGAATAATAAATTTTAAAGATAAGTAAATAAAAAATTATGTAAAAAGTTGTAAAGCAAGATTTTATTCTTGTGTATGCTATTATCAGTTACAGACTCATACAATAGATTCTTAAAATAGAATTCATATGGATTCTAACATAATTATGATTAATTAAGATTTCTGACATTCTATGATAGGTATATAGATTTTTGTTTGATATGAAATAAATTTAGAAAAATTTTTTTAATAATCGGTACATTTTTAGAATACATATTAATCCAAGTCAAATAATATTTTACTCATAGTTATGATTAATGATCTCTCTTTGTTTATTGACTAATAAAAAATATTTTGTGATATAGAAATTAAAAAAGAAGGGTTCAACAAACAGATACAAAGTAAAAAATTTTATTTTTGTTTAATTATATTTAGAAATTATAATATTTTTTTGTTGAGATTTAACTTATAAAAGTTTAATAATCATTTATCTTAAAATCATCTTTAGAAGAAAAAAATTTAACTAAATTTGATTTAATTATACAAATTATAATTTAAAATTAAAAAAAAATATTTTATGATATTGTTATGTTCTTTACTTATTCTTTACTTAACTAATGAAAAATAAAAAATAAAAATAATTTTGGAGGCGCCGGGTATCGATCCCGGTACCTCTCGCATGCTAAGCGAGCGCTCTACCATCTGAGCTACGCCCCCTTCGAGGATGAAAGGTTATTTTCAGGACCTCACGGCTCTTGAAATTGCATTGACACATATAATTTTTTATTTACTTATTTATAATTTAGATTAATTATTAAAATATAAAATAAAGTATAAAAATATTAATTTAATTATTCTATTGTCTTATTACAGATTATATTGTCATAAAATACAATATATCAATCTTGTTAGGATTTGATATTTTTTACTTTTTAATCACTATATTATGTCATATCTTTTTTCATATTTTTATAGATAATTATTAATAATTTTGTTAATAATTATTTATAATAATAATCTATATTATTTTGTGGAACATTTCTTAGGGATTTTTAAAGAAATAAAAGAAAATTGACATTTTGTTAATAATGATTTAAAAAGTACTTTAATCTTTTAATTTCTTTTAATTTCTTATAATTTTAACAAAATTTAATTAATTTTATAGTAATATAACATAAATCAATATAAGAAAATATATATACGTAAGTATATAATTTCAGATTTCCAAAAATTTGTATTTAAGAGTTTATAGATTTGACTTTTAAACATTAAAATTCAAATAATTCAAATATGTAAAGAATTTCTTGTACAGAATAAACTAAAAATAAAGAGTAATTATATCAAATAATATGGATATTATTCCGGACATTATTCTAATATTTATAGATTTTTTTCTATCTTATTTAAATATTAGATCTATTAAATTTCCATATTTAAAAATTTGTTTCAAGTTCTATTAAATCTGAAATTAATCTGAAATTAAGATTTTAAAATAAACATTGGAAATTTAATTAATTTTATAGTAATATAATATAAATCAATAAAGAGAAATTAAGAGTAAGATTTTAATATTTTTTTACATTTCCATGCTTGAATCAACAATATTTCTAAAAAAAAGAATTGAATACAGATAGCTTCGTTATTGTAATTAAAGTTATATAAAATAATGTGCATGTTACATGCAGAATGTATGGGATTATTCAGATTTATTTTGTATGTTATGAGAGAAGAACGGGAGGAAAACGGAAGCGGAAAAAGGAAGTCGTTCGATCAGGTTTGCAGCGTTCGTCGATTTTGCATTGATCGTGGATAATGGATGTCATCGTTTCGCAACGTACACGTTCGGCACGTTCCGCGATAACCATAAGCACATCCGACAGATGCGGATACGCTCATTCATTGGATTCCACGTGAGATAGCACTTTGGAGCAAAAAGAGACAAAAGTACGTTGCGATTGCGAGAAACGGAGACGAGGAAAGCCGAAAGGAGGGAGAGAGTGAGAGGTCCTGCCAACCTCCATCACAGTATGGTAGCCTGCTACATCAGGCAGCCTCTTTTCCGATAATTTGCCACTCATTAACATAAAACCGGACCACATGACGAGTGAAGATGAGTGAGTGTTAAACGGCAAAAGATGTGTTTATGAGAAGAATAGATTTCATTTCATCTATTTCCAGATGAGAAACATAAATTTTATGGTTCGTGCTGTGCGCTATAAAAGAAAATATATAAAATTACGTATATAACAGGTATTAAAATTATACGATTATAATGAAAATATATATATTTTTGTCCTATATCATATTATCATTATATACTTGTATTTAGATAGATTTTATTAATACTAAATACATCTTTACTATAGTATGTTGTGAATAAAGCAGAATTATATCAATAATAATGAAATAAATATTTAGATAACTAACAAATAAATAAATCTATGATTACAAAATCACTATCTGTTAGCGATGCAAAATTAGCAATTAAGAATAAAATTAGATCTAAGAAAACTTTTAAATAAATCAAATAAATGTAATTCAGCTCATGTCTTCCTTTTAGTTATTAATATCACCATTTGATTTGTTTTTTTTTTATTTTTAAAAGAGTAAAATATAATTAATTATGATTAATTAGAATTACAAAAGTGGAATGTTAACATTCCACATCCAATATCTTGAATCTATATAGTTTGAAATCTATTACTGTAATTCCATCGCCTTTTTTTAAAATAAATATTTATCGGCAAATAATTGTTTCATTTTTATTGTTCTTTAAAATGCAACCTCGGTAATATCACAAACCACATACAAAAGATATCAAATGCAATATTTTCTGCAATTAGCAATTGTTAGCTCGTATGATTATCTTGCTCGAATAAAAATCAAAGGCGAATTCAGATAATAAATAGTTATTATCTAAATTTACCTTTAATTTTTATTTATTGAAACAATTTTTTAAGTAATTTATTATAAAATTAATATAAACCGAGAATAAATTATTGCAATATGTCAAATAAAGAATATAAATTATTGCATATGCCTTACAAAATGTCTACGATGCAATAGATCATTGTGTAAATTTTGTTAACGGTGCTTATTTTCAAATATATTTTACATTTAAAAATTTTTACATAATTGTGGCAATATTCAAAAGATTTTAATCAGAAAATTTTAATGATTCTTTTAACGAATAGCAATCAATAAATTAATTTTCATTGACTTTTGCAATATGAATTAAAACAATAATTTTGAAATGGATGTTTCATACACTTTAATTATTTGAATCAAAACGATTGAGAATAGAAATTACGAATAATTGTTTCATTGCAATATTTACATACAATAATTATTGAAATTATTTCGAGCATTTCAACAATGCGTTTCGAACACTGTATTGTAAGTTAAATATATTTTATTTATTTTTCTCTCTCTCTCTCTCTCTCTTAAATGAAAAATACACAAATCGCCGTAGTAAGTGATTTAAATTCTGGAAAACTGTATTAAACGTTTGATAATAAAATTAATTCCAAGTAGGAAGAATAGATTAGGAGTAAATCTATGTAGAAAAGCATTAAACATTTCGTAACAAACGAACGGTACAACCTTGTTTTGATAGCGACACATTATGGCATATACATACATACAAGATCGCTACGCGTCGTCTTATCATTCGCTGAAACTCAAACACAAGGTAGTGATCTGCTCCGCGTGAAACCTTGGTATTTACTATTGTCGGCACTATAAGTGTCGGTCCACAATAAGTATTTAATTTTTACGTCGTAAGAAATTGACCAATCATAGTCGATTATTCTTTTCATATTCGATTATAATTGATCAATTTCTTACTTCTTAAAGCTTAAATCACCTATTGTGGACCGACACTAAGGCACGTTATGTTTACGCAAGGTCATCGTGCTATCATTCATACAGTAAAGCTCGGGCCGAGCAGATGTAAGAGTACAAACTGCTCTATGTGTCGTCATATTACCATTCTTTAGAAAAGCAATTTTTCTCTGTGAACAATTGACGATTACCACTGAGTTTGTAATGTTTATGTATGATTACGAAGCGGTCTGAAATGATTTGATTAAATTATTTATTAATTACTATTTCTCACAATCTATTCCTTTCAAGTTAGAATTCGAAAATTCTTGTGCTTCAAAATGTTGAATATAACTAACTTTAACTCGAGAAATTAATACGAAGAAAGAAGTATAAGAGATGCATTGATTATGCGCTACGTAACATATATAACGTGTGTATTTTGTAGAATTTAATAGTTTAAAATACACAATAAGCATTGAATTTTTCGATTTATCTTTTTTATTGTATCTTTAAACAGTTTAGTTTTGATAATTTATTAAATCGATCTTATTGTTAATAATTGTAATTGCAGTATCAAATTTGTCGATTTCCGAATCTTTCGGCCATTAAAAGAATATTGCAGTACACGATCAATTGATTTCAAATTGTGACGCGATGTTTTCAATTATTAATATATTATTCATAATTGTTATCAATTACATATTTAAATATATTTTAATTTTCATCAATTGTATCATATAGATTTGATTTTTTTCACACTTGTGATTTATTGACTCGTATATTTCGTGAGATTTACTGAAATGTATTGGGACACGAAATGGTTATACGATCATATTTTCGGATTACGTTTCGTTGGATCTTTATATTTAATTTTAACTCGCATGTTTATTCTATCGCCCAAAAACGTGAGCGTTCGGAATGTCGTGTGCAGAATGTCACGTGATTGACATATTTCGGTAATTAGTGTGAATGACTATATTTAATCGTGTTTTCGGGTGTTATGTGTTGTGTGCATACCGTAAAGTGAATCAACGGTGAAGCTGTAGAGGAGGAAAAGAAAGAAGAGGCATTATATTGGTGAGTATCTAATTATTGTTAAAATTTTATAAAATAAATTTTATAAAAACGGAAAGAAAGCATGTGGTATCTTTTCTTTGCCGAATATTTAAATGCCGAAGGATTTAAGCTATATCTCGACTCTGAGGTACAGAATTCACAAACATAATTTACCAATGCTTCGAAATTATCGAGCTTTATCTTTCGCGTTTAAAGAGGAATCTCCGGTATGTCGACTACGCATAGTTGGCTCGAGTTTGCAGCTCGCTCGTAGTAAACGAGTACCGTCCTGCATTTGGGAGTGAAGCATTCGCGTGCGTAAACAGGTTCCGTTGAATTGTCGAGACGAAATCGTTACTTTATGATCGGAAGTATCCGGAAGTATACTTCGACGACGCGCATTAATTTCCGTTTCAACTTACATCGCACTGCTCGCTCTTTTCTCCAAATCAATCGAGAAGAAACTTTATGCAATCGCGTTCGTCTGAATGGAAATTATAAAAAGGAAATTTAAAAATAAGAGAAAAAGTATATGAGACAACATTCGGTCTTGTTTGCTTTGAATTTGATTGAATAATACATGATTATAATAGAGAATTCAACCTAGCAACGATAGATACGTATGTTTGCCGGAACACAGAACCGTCACTATGTGACTTTAATCACGTTTGAAATACCCTTATCGTCATTGATACTTCGAGTTTTGTCGGCGTGACAGCCTGACTTAATCTGTGTCCTTAAAGCAGACTTTATATCGAAAATTTTAATTTGGTGATAATTTAATAGAGGACTTTTATGGACTGCTTAAATTGGTACAGATGATCGTTTCGCGATATAAACGATGGAAAAAGTTGTGGGTGATGGGTTTACGGCTGACCTGACAATTTTCGACGGCTAAACTTCAAGCGTCGGTGCGACCGCAAAGTTTCGTTATTTATAGGCCAACTCGAGTCTGTTCTGGGGTGCGTTCACCGCGCGATCGCAGCCAGATTCCAGCGTTTATTATGTTACGCGACGCGTGGTACTATGTTATGCGAAGAAATTCGCGCAACTGAATTTGTTCACGCATGTGGGCCGCATATTGACGTCGACGAAATTAAATTTTTGGATACCATTCTAAACGTGATATCCGATATTTTGACTTGAATCTCATTTAGGAGGCCACTTAGGAAGTTGTGGAAGTTTCTATCTATAATATTCGCGTCGCATCATATTAGTTATCACGATTTCTTTGAATATCGTTCCCACCATGTACAAAAATATTCTATAAAGCAAATATTGTACAAAAATTTTCTATAAAGCATAGGGCATAGCATTGTGTGATATTTTATATTACAACCTAAGCTTTCGGCGACGGTAAAAAAAAAAGAGTTATTTTTACACGGAAGAAATCTTTACCGAAGCATTTGACTCATTTCAGAAATCTTATTATCGATGTATCATACTTTATTTAAAAGCGCAAATTTTGGCAATGACGTGGGAGAAAAATGTGACGTATGCTTCATTGGTAAAGTTTTTTCTAGATAGATGACGACAATGTGTATAAATATAAGTTAGATATGTGTGATATTTTTGCTAAGTTTATTGTATTGGTATTCTCTAATCTACTTTTCATTTATAATATTTTAATGAAGCAATCACATAAAAATATTAATTTTTATTTACTTTTATTTATTTGTTATTCTTAAAATTGTAAGTTTTATTTTATCAATAGATTATACATATTATTAATGTAAAGTATAGATTTTCTATGCAACATCAACGTTATCCGAAAGTAATAAAAGAATAACAGAGTTGCTAAATGATCATAAAACATGATCATAAAATATTATTGTGCCGGTCTCAAAGGAAGTTAGGGAGTCTTGCAACCGTTTATGACATCCATAGAGCATACGACATTGAACTTAATACGTTTAATGACTTCCAGTTGTGATTGAAACGAACGCAAACACATTGTATCATACAAAACAGCTATGATGATGCATGTAAATAAAAGTCGCAATAGATCATTAATTTATTTTCAAAAATTATTTAAAAAATTTAAAATTTTAAAAATTTAAACAATTTTTTAAAATTATTTTAAAAAATTACAAAATTGTTTTTAATAATAATTAAATAATAAATAATTATATTTTACTTGTAAAATTATATATGATTTTATTTCTACAGATGTTTCAATTATTTCTCACAAGAAAGATACGCTACATTGACAATTTTAATTCTTATTATACAACAACGTTTAATTATTAATATTAGAATAAAAAGATGTTCAATCACACATATGAATTAAAAAATAGAGACAATATATATCTATGTGAAATGTAATAATTTTACTCAGTAATATAACAAAATTGTTTTTATATGAATGTTTTATTCTTAATATAATTTTTCTCAATATATAATGTACGTTAATAAAAAATTGCAATATCGATTATTATACTGTCATATAAGAATTTTTATCTTTGTCTCATAGACTTCAATATAACATGAAATAAATGAAAAGAAAAATTAATTAATATATTTGTGGGGCTATTTTGCAGTCGTCATAATTCGTTATATATTAAATATTTATATAACGAATCATAAAGAGCAAATCCACAATATTAAATTATTTGAATGTTACGAAAGTCAAGTAATATTATCAAGTCGAAAAGAGTCACAAATGATAAATTGATTTTTTTAAACAAAAAATGTTCATTTATGAAAATAGGCAAATCATTAAGATACACTTAAGTTAATTTTGAAATATGATCTAGTACCTAACTGCGTTTCCTCATTGCAGTCATAGAATTTCACACGTGTCTATTTAGCAAATGTTTTTGTTGGCATTACGGTACATACATTAGAGTCTATCAGTAATGCTTTCGAAAGAAGTGTCGGCTATATTTGTTTAAAGATCTTAAAAATAATCAGATTGATTTTTTTATGATATTAAGTGATAAAGTGTAAAATGATAAAACGATAAAATAATAAAATAATTTAATAATAAATATCAAACAATGCTGACTTTGCCTTATTTATTTTATTTTTTATTTTTCACATGGTAAAATGTGATTTAAAAAAAATTATCAATCAGAACAAAAAAGATATCTCTGTAAAGATTTCTACGAAATTATTAATGAAAACTCACCTAGAACGCAAGACGTAAAAAGAACTCGAAGGACGAACTTCTTCATGGTATGAGGATCTTTGATAGCGCCGGTACGTAAACGTCGATTTCGGCGGCACATTGAATCAGGATAAAAAGAGGCGACGCGATTTACGTCAAAAACACGCGTTCTTAACTATATTTAGACGGCACTTCAATAATAGCGCCGGTTGTACCGAGGAAGAGCGGTACTGGAGAACAGTGAAGACTGTTTGCCCTGGCACCGAAGCAAATCCTTCCGGTCTCGTTACACCAACTGTATCGTGATGCCGTGCAATCGGGGGCCAATTTGATTTTTCTATTAGAAGATGTTCGGCCGATAAAACGTCGCAAGCAACTGATCCCGCAATTTTTTTTCTTCTATAAATTCTTCTTTGTTTTATTATATTTTATAAATTAAATTGGATCATTGATAATTTTCATCGGTCTGTCAGACTTTCGTGAAATCCGATTTTGTGTGGAAAAAGCGTTCTTGCTTCGTGAATTTTCAATTATTTCCAAGCGCGAAATCTTTTGATAACAATGAAAATTCAAATTGACACAAAACGATGAATTCCGAAACATTCGCGATTAGATGTTATCCGTGCCGCGGTTGTGCAAACGTTGTTGAAGCGATGCGCGACACAAGGGAGACTGATCATTGCGACTCTAATTTTCTGTCTCTTCCTCCTCTTCACTTCTTCGTTAGACTACCTTTTACATTGATCGCGGAGATGATAGTGTCTTCTTTAAAATTTATTTATCTTATCTATTTTCAAGGTATTTTTATATAATTTTGTAGAATTATGGTACAAGAAATATTTTAATTATTAAATCAATATAAAATTCATATTTTTGATAAAATATAATGAAGTAACAATTTTATTTCACTTACTGTGCAATTTCTGTAAGATCTTACATTAACAAATAATGACAATAATGACAAATAAATGACAACTACAATAAGAAGTGGAAATTTAAGTGGAAAATTGTTATACTTTGTACTGTGGAAATATGATTGTTGTACTTTGAACTTTCAGGTTAATAAAATTTTTCGAATGTGATGGTATATTTTATTAATAATAGAAGAGAAAATATTAATAAAATATACCTCCACATTCAAAAAATTTTATTAACCTAAAAGTTCAAAGTACAACGATTATATTTTAACAGTGCAAAGTACAAAATATAACGATTTTTCACTTAAATTTCCACTTTTTATTGTAGTTGTCATTTATTTGTCAAAAAATGTAAGATTTTACAAAGATTGCACAGTAGGTAAAACAAAATTGTTACTTCATTTTATTTTATCAAAAATATGAATTTTATTTTAATTCAATAAAAAATAAATATTTAAATCATTAATCAGCAATATATTAAATAGAACAAGATGAATTGCAAACAATTATAAATTTTGATAATAATTCTTTAAGTACATTTTGCAATTAATTACAGTAAAAAATGAAATCATTATGTTTATAAGTAATCATAGATTTGAATAATTACTTAATACGAATCTGATTAGAGCATTATTACAAGAATTTTTTAAAATATAATAATCTACTTTATAGAAATTATGATATATATTATTTCATTTATTGATATAAATTATTATTATATAATTTATTTGATAAATAAATGTTAATGCAGTATTACCATAATTAATGCGATCGACGATAATTTTTTTAACATATTATTTTTGTGTATTAAAAATCATAAATGAATTTCTTGAAGTTGTTTATTATGTCTATAAAACTGTTTATAAAAATAATATTTTCCATCAATTAATTCTAAAAACTAAAATAAGCAGAATTGGGGAATTGATAGTATGCAATATAACGTATTATCAATATTTATTTATTTCACTGATCATGACAAAGTAATAATTACGTAAAGCTGTTAAAAGTAAAACCCCATTATCACTAGATTGTGTATTATATTTACAAGTATATTTGCATCTTGACAAAATCTTTTATATGACATATTTTTTCCTCTTTTTAATATATATATATATATATATATATATATATATATATATATATGTATATATATATATATATATTTTTTTTTTTTTCATATATATATTTTCCAATATACATATATATTGGATTCAATATATATATTTTTTCTGTGGCGCATAATCCTCGCTCATCATACAAAGATCAGGCGAGTAAAGCTAAAGTTTAGTTTTTTTCTTTTTCCTCTCTCTTTTTTTCTTGTTGTTATTCAAATAAACAAAGTATAAGCGCCATCACTCTATGTGTGTGTGTGTGTGTGTGTGTGTGTGTGTGTGTGTGTGTGTGTGTGTGTGTGTGTGTGTGTGTGTATGTGTGTGTCACAAAAAAAGATTATTGTACCCAAAACCCCATTCAGTGAAGTCCAAGTAAAATACTCTAGTTAACAATAAATTATTAAATATCTATTCACAAATGTATGTATAGGCTATTATTATATACTATCATCACCGTCGCTGGACACTGCCATTCTCGCCATTAATCTCGATGTCATTATTACTATTTTTACATACACACTGTCTAGGACTTACTGTATTTATGTGTGTTAACGTTTGTGAGATTTTATGGTAAACTTTAGAAGGACATTAAAGTGTATTATGATGATAATCATTTATGAATCACCATAATCATCCACGGTATACTTTAACACAAGTAACTGTTGAAACTCTATGAAAGTTCACCATAAAGTCTTACTACAATTTTTGGTAATCCATTCTATTTATTAACAACAAATGATTATCTATGATATTAAATAAAAATCTTGTATTACAAAATGAATTCTTCCTATGTATTCTTGAATAAAGCACTGTACATTGTTTTGTTAGTCATATCATGATGAGCAAGTTGCACCAATAAACATAATTCACCTACAATGATTAGTAATGCAAAAAATAGCAATCTACTGTTTTAAATATAATATTAATGGCTACGCTCAGCAGAATGTATCTAATATTTCTTTTTTTGGATTATAGTCTATATAATTACAAAACAAAAAAAATTTAATCAATGATTAATCATCAAATATAATTAATCAACAATCAAATATAATTAATCAACAATTAATTTTTCAATTTGATGCAATTCTTTTCCAAACTCTTAACAATGCTTGTTAAAATTGTATTGCTGTGAACAAGCATCATGATAGAATGCGTGAACCTCTTGGAGGTCCGACGGTGATGTGAAATAAAAATGATAACATAGTTATTATCAACTGTCACGTGTTGAAATTCAATGCATAATCGCGCAACCAACCATTTTGCTATCAATCGGACACATAAGAGTCTATGCGCACGTTTATAAATCTCATAATATAAATCTTCCTATATGTCTCTGTCTTTTTGTATGTGTGTGTATGTCATGTGTGTACGTGAGTATTATTCTATTTCTCGCTTGAAGATGATGTTTCGAAGTCTTGCCTTTGGAACCTCATCTTACCGGAAAACGTAGCACGGCAATACTCACTATGCATACATTAAGTAACTTTCCGGCCGTTTATATCATCGACAAATGCGATGCTAACTGATTGTTCGGAAATTCAATAAGAGACACCACTAGGGTCAAATTTATTAAATGAGAATGCTTTATAAAAGCTCATTCACGAGATGGACTCGTAGAAAAGTCAAAGTCTCTTCGAGGTAAAAATGATTACTGTTGTCATTGAAAAGATTTTCTGCAATTGTTAATTACAATTGTGAATTTGACCCTGAACACTGCAAAAATGCGTGTATGCTTGATATATGCTACTGCTCCTAATTGTTCCTTGCTGGATATTGCAGAATCTGATTTGGACGAATCAATTCTTATATTCGGTACAAGCGCTATACAATTACATGGTGTTTCTTCTACAACTCCACTCTATATTTCGCACTCCTCATATAGAATATGACTTTCTTGTAATCTTTATATACACGTTTCTACCTCTCATTACAGACTTTGCTAGTTAATCGCCCTAGTTAATTGCTTTATAACTACGATATTTGACTGACTTGCAATGATGATCGTCATCGTTGTGAACGCGCGATCACATTCATACATTCAATCTACACCCTCTCCAGGTTTCCTCTTTATTTCATTCTATTTCGATTAGTTTGCTATACAAAAAGCACGCACGCTCGCGCCGCAGTTGTGAGAATGACAGTTGGTTTATGTACTTTCTCCTCTTTTCCTTTGTTAAAAAATTCTAGAGGTTGGGAAAGATTGGACTGGGGGATAGTAAAATTGTTGAATAGTCAAAATCTTTTTGCGGAACACATCGATAAAAATCGGAGAAAGAGATGCGCGTAAAACGTGTTACAAAACGTTGCACGAGACATTTTTTTAAAAACGGTGGTTCGACGATTTATCGATTAAACGTTTATCGTTATTTCCCTTTTTCCCTTTTTTTTTGTTTTTTTTTTGTTTTTTTTTTTTTTTTTGATTGACTGACAGTTTCATTTTCGAAGTTTCATTTACAAAACAAGTTTATATCGGTGCTTGGTGTCGATAAAACTTTTTCTCATTTAATCGACTACATAAAAGCAATTCATACATAATTTCAATTAATAATGATAATTCACTAAGTTCGTATGCAGTGCATCTCGTCAAAAGCTTAACTTTTGAAAAGATATTGACAGGAACACTTGCAATATATAAGTGGGAATTACCAACAATTTACTTTTTTAAGACATAACGTAATAAAATTCCAGTCTTAATAACGCTTGTTTGCGTATCTCTGGCAGAGTATATTTTGTCAGGACAATAATTATTGATAAAATAAAACAGAATGAATTATTAACTCTCATATTTTTAGAGAACATAAAAAATATTAACATTATGAATATATTTAAATGTAAAGTATATCGCTTTTTTGTGAATATATTTAAATGTAAAGTATATTGTTTTTTGTGTTGCGGCTGGGAAAGGAAATGGATGAAGCATTCATACTCTCGCAACATTCTTTTCGTATTTTTATAACTCTCTTGCTCGTTCTTTCATTCTCATTTTCTTTATTTCTGCTATTTACAAACGTGGCTTAAATAACATTAGTTAACATTTTCATTCTGTTTTTCTCATTCTCTCTCTCTCTCTCTCTCTTTCTCTCATTTTCTTTCTTTCCTTTACCTAAAATAATCATTTTAATTTAAAATGTATCATTCGTTCTAGATGCGGTCAAAGAGCAGACTAATTTTCTTTCGTGAATCTTCATGAATTTGTGATTTTATTGTGTTACACAATGGTTCAAAATTGAAATAAATCATAACATGTCAGTATTTTTTATATAAATAATTAATTTTATTTTTGTGAAGTTAACACTTTTAAGATAATGCGAATGAGAAAAATGGAAGAACAGAAAATGTAATTGTATTTTTATTTTGTTGCAACATCAAATTTTTTCAAAATTTTTGCAATCTATTTTTTTTTAATAACATGTAAAAAAATTGGCGAAAAAAATCGCTATTAATTTGAAGTAAATTTCTTCAGTCTTCTGTCACTATGAAATTCTGATCCACTGTGTATCGTATATTATATATGTATATATATATATATATATTTGTCGGTTCCATCACACACTGCCGAGAGAATTGTCAGTATCACGTTGTCGTGAACTTGTCTGGCTTATAAAGAGGGAGCTGGGCGATACAGAGGATTGCCCTTGATAGGAAGCACATGAGCCTCGGAGTTGAATACCCAATCATCCAAACTTATGAGATCATCATCGCTGAAGAGCAAATAGAGATACTGAAAAAAAAAAAAGTATTTTTACTTTTTATAATATTCACTTTGATAATTATTATACTTTTGTAACATTTCTATATTTTTGTATTTTATGTGTGTGTATATATATATATATATATATACACACACACACACATAAAATATATGTGTATATATATATATATATATATGTGTGTGTATATATATATATATATATATATATATATATACTGATTAAATCTTCAACAATTTTTATTCAAATGTTTTTATTTAAATGTTTCTTTATTAAATATTTATTATCTTTTTGCCTCTACAAATATTCTTATTAAAAAATATTGTTGTATTATAAAAATTAGTTTGTAAAAATGTATATATTAAATAGAAAAAAAACATGTCAACTAAATCTATATTGGATTATGTTAAACATAAATTTGCATTGTTAAAAAAGTGCAAATAAGAAATGGTTAAAATCAGTCTTTACGAGAAGTGGTGTATAAACTGAATCGAAATAATGCTTCGTTTCTCCTTACTTTCAATGTTTCAGCAAAGAAGTAACTTTGTTGGACGTCGTCTTTCGCCGAGTCGACTAGATAAACATTGTTAAGTCCCGTGAATCCTCCGGGTACCCGGCAATGTTTTTCCAATGCTTGAACAGCCTCCCAACCCCATTCACGATATTTTGGATCCTTTGTTAACCGCCACATCACAAAGTATGATTCGAAAGTCTGTAGAAAAAGATATTTCGGTTTATCTAGTAAATTATATTGTTGCTTAGGAAATGAGGGAAAGAATAATTAATGTACTATACATTTATATAATTTATTATATATAATTTTTCTTGTAAATTTACAAACAACTTTTAATAATTAAGAAAAAAAATGATCTATACTTGATTTGTATAAATATGAAATATTTGACTCTATGTACACTATATTTTCTTATAGTTAGAAGTAATTTCGAGCTATAAAGTAATTTTTTAATGTAAAAGATCTCTCTCTTTCTCTCTCTTTGATACAGTAGATACTAGTTCATTTGTAAATAAAAATGCGAAAGGTGATGAGCTTACCTCAGGTCGTAGAATATAATATTTTTCACCATTTTTTAAGCTTCTTGCCTCGTTGCCTTCGATAAAGTGAAAAGCTTCAGGACCGAGTTTTGTAGCGCTTCTGTCATACGATTCGTGACACGTATTGGTCAAACCGGCGGCGATGTTCATGTATTTTTCAGACAATTCGTTTTCCAGAGTTTTAGCTCCCAGAGCAAACATACCGCCTATAAAGCATCCCACAATAATTTAGTTATTATAAACTATTCACATACTACTTTTTTGTTGAATTTATCACTGTTTGAGGATTTAATATAAATAATGACATAGAGATAAAAAAATGAAGAAACTTCATGTTGTCATGATAAAGTTTCAATTATAAATTATACTTGCAATCGATATGAATTTGAATGATAGAATAATATATTTTATAATAGAATTATAATTAATATATTTATATATTATTATATTTATAATTATTATATATTATAATATATTATAATTTATATTATATATTATAATTTATATATTATTATAAATATAATTAATATATTTATATATTATTATATTTATAATTAATAGAATTATATTAATATATTAATATATTTATTTTACAATTAATAGAATTATAATTAATATATTTATAGATAGATTATTTGGAATATCATCGTTCGAGCTTGACAATTGCATTGAGAAAGTAATAATTGCAGTAATATAAAAACTTACCGGCGAAGCAAGCCAAGTGACCCATTTTATGTTCAAGCCTATCATATTTTAAATCCGACACGTACACAAGTTTGCCAGGGGATGTTTTGATCATGTGCTCGGTTATGGCGGCTATAGCTTCATCGTACATTTTACGTGCCTCGACATCCTCCTTACCCGACTGGATCCAAGCTTTCAGTAGGTACTCATAGAAACTGTCGCCGAGCCCACCGAGCGACATATGATCTGCAATTCCATGAAAATATTTCTTATAAATAAATGTCTTGTGAATTCCAAAAAAGTTAATGACACATTTTTTTTGGAAAATCGTTAAACCAAACTCGCTGTATCTTTTTTCTCATATACAAATTCTGTAATAAATTTAATTTTTGATTTGTTTCTTGAGAAAAATGTTAAGCTAATAGTTTCTGTAAGAACAACTTAAGTATAAAAATCTTTTCGTTTCTAAACTGATTTGAAAAAAAATTTGGATTTGGATTTGATTAAAGAATAAAAGAATAAAAGAAAAATATAGAGAATTCGGAATACGACATTATCTTATTATTATATTATCTATTATATGTTTCTTTTAGATTTTTTTTTAGAAAAAATATTGTCTTGTAATGTATCTTTTAAAAATATTATTTAAAATATTTTCAAAATTAAGTAATAATTGGTGATTGATATAATATGTGTAATAATTTATGCTAGATTGATAAAATAAATTATAATTTATTTATAATATTTATAGTAATTATAAATATTAAAACTCTAATGTGTATAGAGCTTACATCTTATTTTACATTTTGAAGTAATTTAGTTTAGTTTTCTTATACAAGAAGAATTAAAAGATTTAAAAACGAACATACATACTTCAGTATGCATTTTATTGAAGAAAGATTCAGAATATAAATAATAAGATATGCTTTTCATTCAAAAATTTCTAATGCACCAATTGCTCTTGTTTTCCATTCCTTTTATGTTAAAGCGAAATTAAAGACTTGCGGACTCGTTTTACTAGATAAAACGGTTGTTCGACTGCTTTAAAAGAGATACCACTGTAAAACGGATAGCAACGGTAATCGCTGCGAGATAAAGGAATGCTGGAAGAATCTTTTCTCGGAAAAGAGAGGTTTGTGCTCCACGCTACAGGGCTACTTCGATCACGTCTGGGGAAGGCGAAACAAAGGGCACTATTCTTGATTTCTGCTGGATTAATTCCTAGATGCCTTGGGCTAGCTAAAAGCACGGTTCCCATTTTATGTAAGATCTGTGATGAAAGGATATACGACTCGACTTTATCTCTCCGTCCACTATTTTTAGAGAATATCATAAGATTATCCGCGAGGAAATATATAAAGATCAAACGAATCATATGCGATTAAGATTCTGTTAAATAAATATTAATTAAACGATTTAAAGATAACAAATTATATTTCAAACATTAATTTTTAATCAAAGAGACAGTTACATGTTCTTGTAGAAAAAAAATCAATAATATATTTTATTATTAGAGAGAAGTTCAGAGAGAAGTTGGAACGAACAAGGTTGATGACATTTTTAATGAGAGAGATATAAAGATTCATTAAATAAATTGTCAATATGACAATAAATTTTAGTAAAGTTATGTTAAATTTTAGTAAAGTTATGTAAAAAATTTATTGTACTCTTACTCATTTATTAAATTAATAATAAAGTTAGTTAAATTAATTAAATTTATTAAATTAATTAAATTAGTAAAATACTCATTGAATTAATTATATGAAATGTATTTACAAATTGTTGGATCATTCATTTAAATATGTTTTGTTCAAATACCAGTATTGTTTTTTATTCGGATAATACTTTTTTTTTTAGCGTGCTTATAGTACGTATGGTGTCCACCGGAGCAAAACTATGAAAAATGTGAAAAGGATGTGCGATTAAGTTAGATACCGAACGGCTTGGATGATATATATCCCTGAAGATCTCGTCATACGTGCAATGAGAAGGTACGCAGGCGTAGGGGATTTAGGATTCGAGGCAGCGGATGATAAATGCGATATTCAAGATCGACTATGGCGACGACGGTGTCGACGTCGACGCCGCGGCGGAACATCTTTTCGCGAGCCGACATGAGCCGGCGCTATGCGATGACGAAAAAAAAAAAAAAAAAAAACGGAGCGATCGAAGTTGCGCGGATTTTCCATCTCGCGGCTGTGCGAAAACTATTTTTACGATGTAATTGATAGCCGTCAGATTAAAAATTTATTTCGCTCAAGATGCACGCCCGAAGATTTATTAAATGTGAAATTACGGTAATAAGTCATCGGATGCATTTATACCTATCCACCGTTGTCCTGTTAAAGACGATCGGCGATTTTTTTCTTGGAAATCTTTGATCTCAAAAATTCAAACGCGAAAGTGGAAAGAACATTGTTGACATAAACTTATATTTATTATTATATTATACTATATTTATATTTATTATGAAAATTATAATACAATTAATTCTGTGATACGAAAACGAATTTACAGTAATATAGACAGAATATATTATACAATAATAAAATAATATATTATACATTTTTTCATCGAATAATTCGTAAATAATTTTTGAAGGAAATTACGTTTGCACGTTCGAATATATTCATATGTTTGCGAATACGAATCAAAATATAGCAGATTAATATAACATAGATTTAGACTAAGATTGTACTTACGTTGACCCCATTTTCCTGTTCTTGGATGGATATAATTCGGATATAGACCTTTCGGTTTGTCTAGACTCTTCAGAACCTTCCTTACGTTTTCGACTTTGCTCTTGAATACCGGATTATTCGTTATATCGCTCAAGTAGGTAAACTCAAGATGCATCGTTCCGATTTCGGATAAAATACTACAGCCGCTGCTCGCCCAACCGTAATTCTTGCTAGCCTGAAAAATAAGCGTAACTTTTTAACCAGAATACACCACGAGATATAAAATGTTTAATGTAATAAAGTTATTCTTTCTTTAGAAGTAACTCGTTATCGTTACTCAAAAAGGAATAATTAATTACTTTTTCCATTATTTTTTTTAATACTAAAACGAGATCAGATTAAATAAAAAATAAATTTTTCTCATACTTTTTTGTTAAACTATTAGTATAAAAATAATAAAATCTTTTATCTTAAATTCGTAAGATTAAAAAATTTAAGAAGATTTTAAAATATTCAGAATATAAATACAAAAGAGATAGTTTTTATTAAATTCATAAACACAGCAAATTTACACTTTTTTTTTATTCTCAATTCTCTATTTATAAATTTTTAAAAGGCAGTATTTATAAAATCTGTTCTTATGACTGCTTTATAATAAACTATTCTTAAAACTTATTCTTAAAACTTATTCTTAAAACTATTCTTAAGATGACTTTTAAATGTAACAACATGAATATCGATTGAAGATTGAACATTGAATCTATAAGAATTGCATCATAAATAGATTCAAAATCTAAAAAGTAACGATGAAAGTAATTGTTAAATTCGTTACCATTATTAAAAAATGTAACTACGTTATCATTACAATTACTAAAAAAAAAGTAAATGTCGTTATCACTCCATTACTAAAAAAAAAAGACTATAACGGCATTACAAATAACGCGTTATTTCCCAATTCTGTAAAGAGATAGATCAAGTATATTATTCCTTAGAAAATTATGATATTTAGGAAATAATAGAACAATATAATAAATTTTAACATAAATTATAATATAAAAAACAAAAATAAGGCGAAAATAATCGATTTATGTTTTTAATAAATTTGTTTTTAATTATTTTAAATATATCATAAATTTATGTAAGTTAATATGTAAGTTAATATGTAAGTTAATATATGAAAGAAATCTAAAATGTAAAATAATTTATATTTTACAAGAAAATTTGTCGATCTATTTTTTTAGAATTTATTTTTAGAAAAGTAAATAGATCGTAATATAAATATAGTATACGGGAGCAGGCAAAATATGAAAATTCTTTATGAAAAGGATGAGACTATTAAAAATAACATGAAAATTTTGTAGAATGATATTTGATAGGATTTTAAATAATCAAAAGCCATTGTTGAAGCGTCGACAACCCAAAGAAACGAATAGACAATCTGCTTATCGGATATCACTTGAGACTGTAAGAAGGATTTTGGTAGATGAAGTTCGGGTAGGTGAAACATAATAATCGCTTTATAATTTAATCCAGCCAATTAACTTGTCCACTATAATCTCATTGCTAAAATAGAGTGCACGTGACGTAACGTTTGCATGTCTTCTGCTAAAAGAAAAAAGAGAATGGAAATTTCTCTTATTACCGAATATCGTGGTAAATCGTAATTTAACAAATCGCAGATTTCTTTTACTAATTTTTCTTGCTTAATAATAATTATTATATATTTATTGAATTGATATATAATTGCAAAAGTAGTGAAAAAAATACAATTGCATATTATTTTTTTCACATATAAAAAAATGGATAGGAAAAAAATGAGTTTGTGTGTGGTTAGAGAATGGTTAGAGAAGATAATGGATATAAAATTTTTCGAGTCGATACATATTTTTTATTATTCCTTCCTTTTGCACTGTTTCAAATTAATGGCAAATTATGACATACGAAGAGAAACATGAAGAGAAACACTCGGTCATTAGTCGTGCCCGTTGAAAACGCTAATACGAATTATGAAGTCATCAAACGGATAGGGTCAATAGACATATAGATTGCTCGGATTAAATCTGAGTCTTTTTCATTTCTCATTTTCTCTCGATACGCGTGCGCGCGAATTAATTTCTTCAACAAGACTGCATATCAGGTTCAATTGATATTACGCCAATTGCTACGCCTTCAATTTATGTACAATTACAATTATGTACAATTATGTAGAATTACAGTTATGTACAATTATCTAATTATAATGAAATAATTTATAAAAAAATCTTAATTACAATTTTTTCCTATTATTTATGATATATATGTAGAAAAAATTTTTTAAGCTTATTTATTATATATATATAAATAATACATCACAAATATATGATATATATCACATATTTAATTATTTTAATATAATTTTAAAATTTATAGGACAGTGAAATTATTATAGTTTGATACAATTATAATCATAAAATGAATATTGTAAATGTAATGAAAAGTTTATCTATAAAATATATTATTATATCATGTTTGTAAATTTTTATTATTATCAACTTGAAAAAAACATATTTATTTTTTTAGAAGTTGTCTCACGCATTATATTAGATAATTGATAAATATTGTTGATCGTTGATACATTGTATCGCAATAATTAAAAATTAATATTTCTTTCGTATTTTGTATTTTTGTTAAGGCTTTTGAATAAGGTTGTAAACGATCTATGTTTATATAACACTTTTTTCTTATTTACATCCATAGAATGTACCGATAAAGTTTGGCTATTAAAACCTGAAACATCCTGTATATTAATAAAATTGATTTCAATTTAAATTACTGATGAAAGTTATAAGTCTGTATCTTTTTTATTGAAATTATTCGATCATTCTTTTATAGAAAATCCATCTCTTCATTTAATTTGTAGATAATCGGTTAATATTGTTTAATTATTAAATGATCGATATGATTGGATTTGAAAAAGGGGAAGTAACATATACGAACGGATATATCGTTCATCGTAAGGGAAGTCAAAGACCGTATCCGCCTCTTGCAGCCTCATTATCTATCCAATTAAGAATTTGCATATTAATCGCGCGCCGTTATTTCGACAGACGTGACTTGATGAAATCGTTTCAATTAAACAACATCATTGCTTGGCAACATGATGCTTGATAAAAAATACGCAAGAACAAAAATACCACGCCCTGGAATAGCTTTTTTAAATTATAGTTATGCGAGCAAGAGTAGTGTGTAATTGTACTTTACACTTGTTACCGCATGTTTTATTTGTTAGTAGATCAACGTTTATTGATTGAGAATAGTAAGAAGATTTACGAAAACGTGCACACAAATCAATCATTAATGTTATTATATTTTCTTAATTATTTAAAAAATTATTTATATCTAGATTTATTAAGCAATAGAATAATAGAAAAAGAAAGAAAAACTATAATAAGATTTAATAATAATAAAATATTTCAATTTTATTTACTTGTTGTAAGTAACGAGCGATGCATCAGAAACATATTTAATTTAAAATAATGTCGAAAATTATAAAGAAACTGAGGTTTCAAAAAAGTTCAAATTGATGTATTTTTAACAATTTAAATATACAATGACCTGTTGATTTGTGATACTTTAATGTGTACTAAGATAATCATTGTTTATATAATTTTTGAAAATCTTTCTTTATTGAAAGTTTAATAATCATCTTTTGTCGCAACTTTCAATCTTTAACTTTCAACTTTCAACATTGAATATCTTAGTAATAGCAAAGGAGGTTATCTCAGGAAGTTTTTCTTTCGATTTAATCCTTACTTGACTCTAGTTTCATTAAAATACATGTTCGACTCAAAAACATGATATTGGTCTCATTTTGTGTAAATTTGTGATATTATCCGCGTGATTTATTATTTTATTCTTCTTTCTTTATTGTAATAAATGAGTAACTTCTTTCTTTGAAAAGAGAAATGGAGTTAATGTAATATCAAAGTACATCGAACCCATCTCGACGCGTTGATGCGAATACTGGCGAATTATGGCAACGAAAAGCCGCACTTACTCCGGTATGGAGGTTGATGAGGGAATGAGGAATTCCGGTTTCCGTCTGGAAGGCAGGCAGCATCCGTTCACCGAGCTGTGCCGCCTTATCCCGGAACATCACATCTCCCGTGAGAGCGTAACAGGCGAGCAGGCTTCCCATGAAACGAATATTCGTCTCAAACAGCGATATTTCAGAGTTCTGAAACAAAACGAGCGATGTGTTCAAATTAATAATATGCTTCATTTATTCGTGAATGAAAAAAATTTTCATAATATATAATATGGCGTGTCATACATACACATGCTTATACACATTCATCAACATGTAATCCTCTCATGTAATCGATTATTATCGAGCGAACATACGTTCATTAATTGACTGTTATTTTTAAATTTATTCTTTTTTTAAATTTATAATTATAAGTAAAATTTCGTAAATATTCTTTGTATCAGATATTTCTAATTATTTTTTATTTGGGATAATTATTAATTAGTTATTAAACAATTAATAATATAATTTCTTTCAAATAAAATTTTTTAATAAAATTTACGAATAGGATATTAAAAAGGAACAAATTAACAATACAGCGCTAAATCATCGCGTTAATAAGGCGGCGCGATAACTTAATCTTGAAAAATTATAAAAAATACGTGACAAAAATGCAGTAATCGCAGTAATGCAGTAATATCATATAATATATGATATACCAAATAAATATAATTATTTGATAAAATTCAACAAAATATAATGTTTTGAACAGAGGGAAATGGAGGGAAAGGAAAATATTTGTGTAGTATTTTTAAGAAGAAAATTACAGATTGATGATTTTTAATATTTATTTAATATTTATTTAATATTTATTTAAATTCATACATTAATAGCTTTCAATTAATCTTATTATTTTAATAAATTAAGTGTTACGATAAATATAATAATATTTGTCTATAAAATAATAACGATATATCTTAATATATCATTATATACTCATTGACAGTGATAACTTTGTTAAATTATTATTGATATAACGATACATATACGGTAGAAACGTGACACGATGCGGAAACTGGTATTAGCAATCGCAAAATGAAAAAAAGCGATCGCTAGCAATTTTGCATTGTGCATCATAAAAAGTGTAAAAAGTGTAAACAGTTTTTTTTTATATCTGTACGTCACTCACATTTTACAGTTTTTCGAAAATTGCATAGCAATTATTCTTTAGTCAAGATTATTCTTGTTATCATTACAAATGTAACATATCTCGAACTTTTTTTTGAACAAATATCAATGCGTCAAGATACGATAATCGCATTTACACAATCGCGATTTTATATATAAATGTCAAAGCCATTGTATAATTCGTATTATAATCATATTTGTATTTATTCATTTTTGTGATATGTTAGAACGATGAGAACAATTGTCCATTTGGTAATTAAAATAATCCTAATTTTTTCTTTTTCTTGCAGAACTTGAAATGTTCTTAACAATTCCGAAATAAGTAACAATCTGGAAATTAATTTATTCATATAAGATTACATCTTTATTGTTATGTATATGTAGATAAATAGTATTACAAAATTTCAAACATAGCTATTATAGTTATATAAAAATATATATGCATGAATTTTCGATAAATAATATTAAAAATGCTTTTAAAGTTGCTTCTAATAACACGCATTTCGTATGTATAAAATGTAATAAATTATAAAAAATAAATACACATTGCGCAGATTGCAAAATTTAAACATGTATGCTGTGAGCGCAATAGATAATATAAAAAAAATATATGTAGAAATAGAACTTACGTTTGAGAATAATTTTTGTAATGTATGAAATACATTCCTTTTTTCAAAATGCGTGAACTACTACCAGATAGTTTACATCTATAGATTCAACAAATGCAAATATCATAGTTATAGAAAACTTTTTTTTACTAGAACAAAGACATATATATTCTATATGAATATGTAATAAGCGCTATAATAACTCAGAGATAGATCTTAAAGATGAAATATGGTCAACTGGTGTGAAAGTCAAAGCTTTCATCGTTATCTAAAAATAAATATTCATATAATTCGTAGACTCCTCACTAATTAGTCGGATGAAACGGTCGACATTTCTATCTCTAGATTGAGCTTCATATTCTAATTAGTAAAGAAATGGTATAAAAATCAAATGAAAGTATGATTATAGAATTAGCTTCTTTCTAGAAATTGAATTTAAAGATATAATGAATCTTGCATCTAAAATTGTTTGAAATATAAAAATATATACAGCGAGAACTGACGCGTAAGAACCATTTGAAAAACAAAATATTATTCACATTACGTACTCGAAAGCTTATGTTTAAAATCATTGATAATATATTGTTCTAAATTTGAAATAGCATTACATCAGTAAAATAATATTTGTTAAACTTTCGGTAGTTACTTTATAATTAGGAGAATCTGAAAACGCTCTGACGCAGAGAGAAGAGATAATGACGTGTGATATATGAAAGCAGGTAAATTGGCGTTGTTCTCACGTTTACGAGGTATTGTAATGCTAATTGACATTTATGATGCACGTTGTGATAGGAAGTACCGTGGGAAGTTCGTAAACGATTTTCGCGTCGATTACACTGCAAATCTAAATATTTCTTATTAACTGCAAATTATACTTTAGATAGACTTTCTATCAAATTTGTAATTTAGTTATTACATCACATATAATTAAACAATTAATATATATATATATATATATATATATATTTGTTGTGTGTGTATATATATATATATATATATATACAAATACACACATATATATATATATATATATATATATATATATATATGTGTGTATTTGTTTTTATATATATATATATATGTGTATTTGTTGCAATTTTATGAATAATACAATAAATGAAAAATATTTTTCGCATTTTTACTATGCAAAAGAATTATATCTAAATTTCATAGTATTATCGATTCACTATAATGCATTTATGTCTAAAGAAATAAATATTAATAAGTTATTTATCAGGTGTTTCAACGTTTTTCTTCCAGGCATTTCTAGAAGAACTAAAAAACAAAACTTACATGTGGTTTATATGTTAAAGTTTATGAGATCATCAATTTTAAAGAATGAAAACAATTTTACTAGCTATTGTGTGGGTGGTGCCATCATTTTGTAATTTGTTAGACATGCTTGATTGATCTGCTTACTTAGAACATAGTGACGTTACATTCTTATAAAGATCGCTTTGAAGAATAATTTGAGTATAACACACAATCAGATTTTGTTTTCGACAATGAAATATTCAAATGTAAAATTAGATAATTTTACAATATACATATATCTTTATAAAATATCTTTATAAAATATATTATAATATTGTCTAATTTTACGTTCAATTAGTCTATTTGTGTCCTACTCTCTGAGAGTAAAATGTCATCTCGAATATCACAGTCTTGTCTCTTCCGCTTTTTTCTGTTGTCTCTCGTTTTTCTTTATTTTTATTTTTTTTCTTTATCTTTCTGCTTATTTATCTCTTTCTCTTTCTTTCTACCCTCTTTTACATCTTCCATCTGTTTGTGGCAATATCTTGTTCGTATTTCATTTAATTGCGCAGTTACTAATAATGGTAGCAAGTTTTAATGAAAATGTTACACACGCACATTTCGTATGATTGCAATGATATTCGTAATCGCGTGCGCACGCGATACAATTCAGGCATACTTCTCCTGGATTCATGAACATGCGTGCCACGGTGTGCAGATCCGATGAACTGTTGATATTTTACACGCGAACTTTGATTATCCGCACTGTTACCGCTTCAATTTAGATGCTTGAAATCTAGCGTGTCAAACGATCTTAAAATCTTGTTGGCGATTAATACTGGGCAAGTATCATTGTATATTTTTCTCATTCATTTATCCGACAAATTTGGTAGAGAGCAATAACGGAGTCATAAAAGATTTTTATCTCTATAGCACAATTTGATATTCAAGAAATTATTATGGATCTTTAAAGACATCTAGAGGTGTTAAACTTTTCTTCAGATGAACATCTAAGAAATTCCGTATGACCTAAATTTAAGAAAGCTGAGTACAGAGAGACTAATTTCTTTTCATATTTTTTTATATAACTTGTCGCACCATATTTGATATAAGCTCGTAAAAATATTTTATTTGTTAATGCAGAAGAAATTGTTAACTGAAGTTGATTCGTAAGAAACGTTTTCGCGCCACAGGACTGTTATTTCATGGCTCTCCGATCCGATTCCCATCTCGTTGATTCCGGAGGTGGAGTTGTCGGTTGAAATAAAGCCAGACAAGAAGCCGGCTGCTAAGGCGTCACGCTATTTTCCACTAGCTCAGCGGCATGTCGGGCATCCTCGTCCCTCCTAATCTCACTCTCCGTCCTCGCCGCCTTGCACAGACGCGTTGTCAGTTCTGTATAAGATCTTCTTATCATTTGGCGTATCTCTTTGCGTACAATAGGCCGCGGGCATTTCGATGCGAAACGTAATCATGGCCTCGTAAATTGTTGGTCGTTCCATCTTCTTATGTTGAGAAGACAATGTCAGTTGGATACATCGTGAAATCGCAATGTAATAATTTCCTATTGATTTGTATGCAAAAAAAGAATGTTACATAAATAATGGTATTTAGGTATTTCTCAATTGTTATATAAATGATATATAAATATTATACAAAAAAATTTATTGTACAACTGCAAAAAAACTGTACAGATAGAACCATCTGCGATGAATGCGGAAGTTATGACTATATCGACGTTTTCGAGTACGGCTATCGTAAACGGAAATGTGCCGAAGCAACTCGAGCGAAAAGCATTGTGAGGAGCGAAGTCAATTGTTCGAAGGGAGTTCTTTAACGGATAATGGAGTTACGCTCGGACGCACGGGTGGATCACAGGTGTCGATGCGAACTGAAACCGTTTTATGGGCCTTATGGGAAATTGAAATTTTTGGAACATCTCAGAAATGGTGAAACTTTTTAAATTTGAGTCTCGCGACAAATTATTTCAATAGTTATAACTTTACTCCTTTTTTTAAATTATTAAATTATGTCAAGTAAAATTTTCAAAAATGTTTTGTATAAAAGAGGAAAAAAGAGAGATTATCAATCATCTCTATATGATAAAAATTTTAATATTCTAAATTGTCCAAAAATCAATCAATAATAGACAAGTTAGGCTAACTAAATTTGTACAAATGTACAAATGTACAATTTATGTAAAATTTATTTATTTTGCATTATTTTTAATTGTTTTCGACAATTAAAAAAAAAACAATGATATGGAAAACAATGATAAAATATCTTGCAAAAAAGCTTATAGCGAGATATTTGAAAAGTTGAAAGTTTATTCTATTAATATCTTATTTCTTTTAATAAAAAACTAAATAATTTATATAAATGATATAAAATACTTATATAATAAGTTTCGCAAGAATAATATCGACTATGTAATTAAAAAGATGAGCGAAAATAAAGCCGACAATAGTTGAATCAGGTGCAGTTTTGCCGCAACTCAATTCCCCCCAGTTATGTTGTTGCATCAAGACGAATCACATAAGTTTGATAATATAAAGTCTCGTAAATGTAACATGACCTTAAGTACGGTCACTGTTTGGCCTTGCAACCACGTCGCTTGTAGAAGTTCTGTGACTTTAGTATGCTGAAATTACATTGCGGAGAGTAACAAGAGCATGCAGTGAACGAAGAGAAGACAAGATATTTTCAGAGTGTGATATTTGTGCTCCTTTATCATCTTTGTCTTCGTTTATTTTATTGCTCATCTTTTCCTGTTGATTTTATCTTGATTTTCTTTATTCTTTGATTAAATAATCTATATAACTAATGATCTATTATTTTTTTCAAATTCATAATTATTCAAGCTAACTTGAAATTTCTGAATATGCAGTGATTGTGATTTGTCACCTTTAAATCGATCTCTTATAAACTTTGCCTATTTTAAAAAAATAAAATATATTTGTTAAAGTACATGTGCTATGATATGACCTAACATCAGTTTATCGAAGACGGATTTGGCAATAAAAAGTGATTCTAAATTTAAATAGGCTAAATATAATTACCTAGGTATCCTACCTAGAATCCTTACTGCTATTAAATTATTAAGTATTAAATCGTGACTTATTAGCACTATTGTATTTTTCTTTATATTTCTTTATTGTTTAATATTCGTAAGTCATGAATAGCTTCGTTATTGGATCTTCCGAGTTTTAATCGTGGCATTTTACAAGTTTCTTTCACGGGGAAGGTGCCCGAGAGGGAAACAAAACTTGGACGTAATCATCGGCTGTGGTTACGCGGCTATATTAGGCGGGACACGTTATAAACTCGATTGCGAGAAGCTCTCGCGTGCTTTTGTGCCACTTGTAAAGGCAACTTGTACAAGACTGCACTGCACGGCAGATAGTCACGGAAGCACTCGCGCGAGTAACAAGTTTCGACACGCCTTTATACACGCTCCACTTTTGTTGAAGTCCTCCAACGATAGTTCGCCCTCCTAGGCCAGTCGACGTGAGGTAACAAAGGAATTTTCCTAGGAAGGGATTCGCTTATCTTGGGAAACTGCCGCGGGGAAGAAAAAGTGTTGTACTTGCGATAATGCGTTGCATCGTCATGTTGACGAGGAGATGACTTTCGAAGCAACAACAACTCTTTTAGGCTCTCGTTTCCTTTTCCTTTTTCTAAAGTATCAAAAGATACAACGCTAAAATGATAAGAAATTCGAGTAACCAAAAAAAGTCCAATTAAAAATCTCTCTTTACGAATACTGGAATTACTAAGTACAATTTTTTGCACATTCTGTCGTTCGAGTATTGTTAGTTAATATCTCTGTCGAACACTAAACTGAGAGAATCTTGACACATTAGCTACGCTCTATGTCCGACAGTTCTATTCCTCACGGTATTACCGCACATTTGTTACATAGAGGATAAGACGAAGGAGGTTTTGGATAGAAGAGAGCGTATTTAACGAGACTGGTAGAGAATGCACTAAGAGATCGTAGATCTCTTGAACGGGAGAACTACGAAGGCTAAAATAAAAAAGAGTCTTTTGCCTATTATTCACGCATTGTCTTCGATAATAAAAATTAGTCCATGCTAATATTTCGATATTAATTTATGATAAAAAAGCAAAATCAAATATAGATAAAAACGTATTTTTATTCATATTTTGATGACTTTTAATTTAACTTATTAAAAATTTGTTATCAAATGTAACCATAATCAAATCAAATACAATTAATAACAATTTTTATAAGTTGACATTTTGTTAGAAACTTGATATATATATATATATATATATATATATATATATATATACACAAAATAATCGATGTAGATTTTTATGTATTTTAAATTTTATTTTTAAGTCTCAATTTATATCTTTCAAGTGGAATAAGAACTCTTAAAAATCGAACTTTATCACACTCGGATAATAAAGGATTGTGCGAATCGAATATGCTATTAGACAAAATAGTTGCACTAGCCGACAGCTGTGAAATACGATGCAGGACGCGCTAATTTCTGCCTTGGCACACTCGAGAAGATTTGTGCACGACGAGTTGCATGCGTTCTTCGTACTTATAAACGATGCCGATAGCACTTCTAAAAACTGCTCGTGGAATAGAGACATTATATTTACAGTTTAGATAAGACATATCGGATAGCAATATGTCAAAGGAGTCTGCTCAAGTATTTACTTTTATCAGAATTAAAATCACGATTTATGATGAGATTTCGTAGATCAAAGCGGTTGAGACGTCTAATTTAATTGTAATCTCAAAATGCAAAATATGCATTATCTTACCGACAAATGCATTTTCGAAAATGCATAACTTTTTATGTAATCACCGTTAATTAATCTATATTGTACATCAAAATGTGTCTGTTTCTTTTTTGCGTGTGCTTTAAGAAATTAATTTAAAATCTTTCTATCTCTAATGTTTAAAAATCTTATATTAAAAGATCATGATTTTAATATAAGCAAATAAAATAAATCAAGTTAAAAATTATTTATTTCAATTTTTAGAAATATTAAATCGCAATTAGTTTAATATAAGTATTTTAGATATTAATGGATACATAACAGATTTAAAATTCCTAAAGGCCCGGAAACATTATTTTCTATTTAACGTGATATATTTTTTTCACGAAATTTATCAATTTCACTTGTTGATTACTATTTGGTTATATCTTATTACGGTTGATGTATAGAATAAATTACCATACAGTATGATAATGATGTGCTGACGAGCTGCAACAAGATATGAAAAATATAAACAAATTTTTAATATTCCTTCTGTAAATTACTGTGGCAATTTATATATAAGCAATTTATTTTACCGAGGCAAAACCTTCTAAAGATGGTAAGAATAAACCAACATAGACCATCAATGTGGAAGTTTTCATACTTCGGTGCATTATCATCATAAAATATTTTTGTGTGTTTAATGGAGCCGCGTACCACCGAGTACTGCATCTGTGATACCGCGTATTGGTCTATATTAATTAATTTGCTATGTGTGATTATACAAATTTTATTTATACATATATATTTAGTTAAAAATTGTATCTTCTTTAAGATGCACTTACATCTTCTTAAAGACATTGTCGCTATGATTTATTACTTGTTGACCCAAATAATTGAAAAAAAATAAGTAGCCAAAATGGCAGACAACATATAATAACGATATACTCATGGCGCCTATATTTTCTGTCACAATGTACACGCACAGCTGTGGAACTTATAATTTCTTAAAAATCATTATATGTATTAACGATATAATTATTAGCAGACTTACACGATATAGATTAACACTTAACGATATCACGCCTAAAGGAAGTGCAAATAAATGAAGACCTGCGAGAGTGGATTTGAGGGAATCGACAAACCTTAAACAATCATCAAAGAATAATGCAAATAACATAAATTTGAATAATACAAATTTGAATTTTTGTTAATTTGTAAAAAAATTGTTGTAACTTCAGCATTATATAAAAGTATAGAAAAGAAATATCAAAATAAATGCAATTAGCAGAGCAGTTTTGAATATAAAAATAGTTATATTATAAAACATAATTTTCTTTATTCTTAAAAATTGTCTCGTGGAAAGAAATTAATAAATTGCAATATATCAACTTGGTAGCTTTTAGATGACTATCGATAGCCTCCACGATGCTTTTATCACTATTGAGTTTTTCTGGAGAGATTAACGATTTCATCTGGCTTTTGTTTACAATACGTTCAATTCGATAACTAAAAAAATTTAATTATGTCATATCTCGAAACAATATTTTCCCATTAATAATCAGGAAATCATTACCTAGTGATTTGAAACATTGCACATATATGTTGCACAAATATTATCATAAATGTTTCTATGCCTATCACTGTAAAAGTACCGATTATTAGTGTCAACAAAAAATATATTGTTAATAAATAAACATATTTATGCTGATCGAAGAAAAATTTCATCGCGGGTGGAAGCTGCCATGGTTGTCGTGATTCATTCAACGGTATTACGATATCGAGAATATTTGGTGAAAAAAACATTAACATAAAAAGAAATATTACTATGCTTGTTATTGCTGCAATAATTCAATATTTAAATATTATTATATTATTTAATTTTAATTTCATGTTTTGTAATTAAATTCTTATTATTACTATTACTATTTACTAATTATTACTATTACTTATTATTATTATTACTATTACTCACTTAATAATAAAATTGTAAGAGATCTTGCGATATTAGCACGATTACGTATAATTTTAAGTTCTTCTTCCTCTTTTAGCGAATTCCAATCATATTGTATTTGTTCTATAAGTTCTTTCATCTAGGACAAAATATTAATAATCCTAATACAGGCATATCCTAATTACATATATGAGAAAAAGTCTGATTCTTCATATTTCTTCATTACAATTCAAGATTACACAAATGGAATTCATATTATTCATGAACTTACTTTATTGCTATTAATAAAGCCACTAATGTATTTAATTGCATAATACATTGTAAAACAGAGGAGTGATAAAACATGTAAAAGAAGATCTGTATTATATTCCATAGTGATAAACGACGAGAACTAAAATTAAATGTATTTTCTTCATTGATAGAATTTACATAAATATTTATATGTTATACATAATATTAAAACATATAATACTTTAATATCTGATATTTATAATGAAGTAATTAGTTATATAAATTCTGAAACCTGGACACATTCGTTATATATATATATATATATATATATATATATATATATATATATAAATTAATAATAACTGTCATAAGAATAATATAATAAGTAATATAAAGTCTCAAATTATGACTTATTTCTTAAAAACGATTAATATAATAAGCGATATAATAAGTCAGAGTATATTAATAATGTATTATTATAAAACAATTAAAATAAAATTAATGAAAATAAATAATTAGTTATAAACAAATATTAAATATTTGCCCAACCAACGACAAACCTGAAAAACTGTATTAGATAAAAGAAGAAGAAACAAAAATGCACAATGGACATATCTTACGCGTTGTGTATGATATGGCCATAGACCGAGAGATATTAAAAGGATTCGATTTATTCTATAGTAATGATACCCAGTAAAGTCCATGTCTGTGCGACAATCGAAATTATAATACTGATCGTCGCTTATATGGAAATTTTTATTTTTATTAAACGTCCATAAATGTATTATGTAATATCTTTTTTCTACAAAACCGAGAACTGAGATAGCATTAAATGCAATCTTCGCGGAAAAAAACAGTGTAGATACTATTAAAAAAGAAATTTACAGAGGAGACTATTTTATCATCATTATATGTATATTACAGAATAATGAAAGAAAAGTAGTTTAATGAATTATACGTAATAATAATCCATTTTTGCTGGTAATAGTGAGACGTGATGGGGATGATAATATATACAATTTTCTCCATTTTATGACGCAGGCGCTTTTACATTTGTATTCCGTCGTTAGAGTCATATGTCTTCATTTTCCTATTTCCGCATGAAGCGATTGCATTAGTTGGCTCCTTTGTAATAATAAGAAAAGGTTATATTCGTAAAGTTATTGTATGCATAATATGGAAAACGCGGTAATTGTGGAAGAACAATCCTGCGGAAGAACAATCCAAAAGTTACGAAGTAATTACCGGTAATATAATATTACATTTCTATATTTATTTTATGTATAGTAAGTGAAGACAATTTAGTACATTAATTTCATTATTATATTTATATTTGAGCGTATATGTATGTATATTATTATTACTACTTGTATCGTGGAATTTCAAGCTTCAATTTTTATTTCACGTAGATGATCAAAACAAGGAAAGAATCATTGCAAAGTATGAAATTGACATACTTGTAAGCTAAAATAGAAATTTCATTTGAGCAAATTTAAAATGGAAATATTAAATAAAATATCATTATGTTGTCAAAACTTTACCGTAGCAAATCCCTCTAATGATGGAATAAACAAGCCATCAATGACGATCGTGCAATGTCGCATACTTCTTTGCATCACAAGTAGCAATAATTTCTGTGCTCTTAACGGAGCTACATACCATCGCGCATTGTATCTAAAATCTTGTCATTAGAAAATCATAATTGAAAACTTCGATAATGTTTACATTTCTTTAACTCTTAACTGATCGCATGATATAATATAGACCTGTTTGTTTTGCTTACATTTAATAAAACTCAAGTAAAACAAACAGATCTATAGATAATAAAGAACTTTGACTGTGATTATTTTGACGTAATTGATTAAGAATTAATCTATATGTTCATTTACTCACATTCTATAAAAGATATCGCTGCTATGATCGATCAATTCTTGTCCTACATAGTTGCAGAAAAACATGTACCAAAAATGGCCAACAATGAACATGAAGCTAATAATCATCTCGTAATATTCCCTAGACGTTATCAATCGAGAAAGCTGCAGCACATTAATAATTATTTTATTTTCAACAAGGAAGAAAAAGTAAAATTTTTATTTACTAATACAATGGTACTATATTGATAGTATCTGATTAAAATATATTAATTACTCAACTCTTATAAGCATACTGATTTTTGTGTAAATAGATTAATAATTACTCACGCGATAGAGATTAACGCTCAGCGACAGTACCCCTAATGGTATTAATAATGAATATGCCAATTCGCAATTTGTTTTTAAAATTTCAATAAATCTTAAATAACAATATACATAAACAATATACATAAATATTTAGATAAATAACTATAAATGATTGTTACATATGTTAATAATCTATATAATTTTTCGCATAACGTGTTATAGATTATAAATTTGAAAAGTTAGACTAATTCAAATATTATAATAGATATATTATAATAGAAAACTTTTAATTATCTATTGGGAATATTACGTACTCGATAGCTTTTTTGTACATATAGAACCCATTGATTATTCCTTGACATATTACTGAATTTCTTTTGGTGAAAGATGTAATACCCTGTATCGTGTCTTTGTGTAAGGCTTGTTCTATGCGACAGCTAAAATTGATAATATGACTGCCTCATCTTTACTAAATGTATTAAAAAGTAATTGGCGCTTTAAAGCATAAAGTTATTACCAAGCTATTTCGAATAATCCACATGTATGTTGTATATATGACATAAAAAGCGTTTCAGTGGCTGCCACAGTAGTTAGACCACACACAATAATAACACATATGTGAACAAAAATTGGAACAAAATATTTTTGCTGATCTACAAAATATTCCATTAGGACAGGAAGTTGTCGTGGGTGAGATTCGTTCATAGTAGTTGGAATATTTAGAAGAAAATTTGACAGAAACAGGATCAGAACGAAGCAGGAAATAGATATATAAATAAACACTGTAATTGAACACTGAATTAAATTCGAAATCAAATCTTAAAGGATTATTTAAAATATTACTTACATGTTGTAATCAATGTGATAAATCTTCCAAGAGCCGAATATTTTTTTATTATTTCAAGTTCTTGCACGTTATTTAACTCATTCCAATCGTAATATATCCGATCCATAAGATCTCGTATCTATATTCATAAAGCAAGATATTTCATACTTTTTTGGAAAATATCCTGAATGGAATCAATGATAATCATTTACTTTTGCTATAATTATCTTTATAAGTATCCAAATTAGATATGTCAAATGTTCTTACATGTCTTAAGTTTAAGCAGAGAGCGTTATATTTTAACGTGTAGGCTAGCCATGGGACGCTATATGCGAGGACATGTAGAAGAATATTTGTGTTGTATTGTGTCGTGATAAAAGTTGTTAACTAAAAATAATATTTTTCACTGAGATCATTTCTACTTTTATGTTAGCGATAATATTTTGGCCAGAATAGAAGATATTCGCTTTAAAAAGAAAGAGGAATTCAGAGAAAAGATTCAAAATGTGTAATTATTAATATATGTGCTGTAAAAAGATTTACCTAAATGTTAGACAAATTTATTATGTAATACTTTTAATAAAACAAAATTTATTCTATGTTATAACGTAATATTTTTAATAAAAAAGAATATCTTTTTTTACTGAAAATAATTATATATAGTATTTTTTAGAATATTTCATGTTAAATTTTATATTAAATTTCTCTAAATTCTTTATATTTCTTTATTTTAATAATACACAATGAAAATTAATTAGAGACGTAAGATAGAAAGAATTATTGTACCTGAAATACTATGGACAATATGAATGTTATAGTAAAAAATGTTATTATAATGTATCTCCAATTAGATTTTTGATATGGCCATAAACCGACACATAATAATAAAATTCGATTGATTGCGTAGTAACTGTCTACAGAACAATCTTGCTTTGGTGCAAATGCCATAATGCGATTGTGTCGAATTTCTTTCCACAAGTTATCACATAAATTCAGAATGTTTGATTGTACATTATAGATTGTAAACTAATTCGCTATTTTTACAATTAATTTTTATTTAAAATTCCGATCTCGTGTAAAAGTATCATAAAAACTATAGTTTATTGAAGTTATATAGATAATAGGTTCTTTATATATGACTTGTGTTTGTATCTATGATCGTCGCGAATGAATGTTATTACATGCATGATAAACCAATTATCTTATTTTCAGCGTATTTGATATTTCTCTCTCATGATCGATCGACGCAAGCGCAATTGTAACTTTGTTTTCACACGTTTTCAATGTTCATTCATTTCTATTCAAGATGCGGCATGTTGCAATACTTTGCTCGCAACTGTGATGTGAAATAATGTGTGCTAATGTATTAAACTGATTCAAAATGAATTAAAAAGATTATTGTGTAATTATTGGCAAACACGATAAAAATTACGTTTACCACTATATATATAAAGATTTTGGATTATATCAAAACTGAAGTAAGCTAACACAATTATTGATACAATACATTAATTACATAACATATAAACTATTACTTACTTATACTTACATTATAACATATAAAAAAATTATATTATAACATATAACTAGGGATTATAAGTATGTTTAAAAATTATTTTATATCTTTAAAAAAACACATTTAATAATACTTTTGCATTTCTGTTAAATTTGTGGCCATTAAATCATTAGAAAATAATTATATTTATAAAAATCAGACATTATTATATAATATCTCACACAAGTGATTAACAATCAATAAGAACTTTTTAGATCATTTGGCGATATCTAATTATATATAAATATTGTATATACTGTAAATATTTTGTAGGAATCTACTGTAAAAAATTTTATAAAGTTCCTATAAAATTGTATATCGTAAAGTCTTCATCTTTTTATTTCTGCATGAATTAATTTTTATGTAATAACAGAAACTTATATTCATAATATTATTGTAAATGTAATAGAAAACACGGTAGTAATTGTATCATATCTTGTAGAAGAGCAATCTAAATATTAAGGAATTAATAAAACATTACAACACTATGTTTATTTTGTGTCCAGTAACGATGACAATATAATGTAATTATATTTATATTATATATTTATACTTGAGTGTATGATATATGTTTAATTTCAGAATTACTACTCGTGGAAAATTTAAAATTTCTCGTTTTAAAATTTAATTTTTATCATATGGATCAAAAACGATAATCAAAAAAGAGAAAATAATACTGTAAAATACGATATTGACATGCTTGCAATCTACAATAAAAGTTTTATTTTAGTAAATTTAAAGCAAACCTATTTAATAAAATATTATTACTGTTGCTAAAATTTATACCGTGGCAAATCCCTCTAATGATGCAATAAACAATCCACCAATGACGACCGTGCAATGTCGCATACTTCTTTGCATCACAAGTAACAATAACTTCTGTGCTTTCAACGGAATTACGTACCATCGTAGGTTGTACCTAAAACCTCGTCATTAGAAAATCATAACTTAATATTAAAATTTTGATAATATCGCAGATTTACATTTCTTTAACTCTTAATTGATTGCGTAATACAACTTAGACCTGTTTGTTTTGCTTTTATTTAATAAAAATCAAATAAAACAAGCAGACTTATAAACAATATATTATAAACAATTATAAACAAGAGACTCTGATTGTTTTGATATATCAATTAAGAATTAAACCTGTATATTCATTTGCTCACGTTTTATAAAAAACATCGCTGCTGTGATCAATTAGTTCCTGTCCTACATAATTACAAAAAAACATGTATCCAAAATGGGCAACGATGAAGATGAAACTAATGATCATGTCATAATGTTCCTCGGATGTCACTAAATGAGAAAACTGTAGCATATGAATAATTATCTTATTTCCATGAAAAAGAAGTAGTAAACTTTTTATTTATGAATATAATTATAATAAGCACACAACATTGATAGCATTTTTAATATTTATATTAAAATATATTAATTATTCAGCTTTTATAAATGAATGAATATCTATATAAGTATAATTACTCACGCGATAAAGATTAATACTCAGCGACAATACTCCTAACGGTAATAACGATGAATATGCCCATTTGCAATATATTTTTAATATTTCAATAAACCTAAAATAGTATACATAAAGACTACTTATATAAAGAATTGTAAATGATAATTGTTGTTAGTTATGTATTAATAACTTATATATTACTCGTATGACATGTAATAAATTATAAATTTGAAAAAAGTTAAATTAGTTAAAAAAGAATCGCATGTTACAATAGAAAAGTTTCTAATTATATTACAAATAATAATTACATACTCGACAGCTTTTGTGTACATACTGAACCCATTGATTATCCCTCGACATATTACTGAATTTCTTTTGGTGAAAGATATAATACCATGTACCGTGTCTTTGTGTAATGCTCGTTCTATGCGATAACTGAAATTGATAACTGCAACATCTTTGCAAAGCATTAGAAATTAATTGACATTTTAAAATTCGTGTTACCTGGCTATTTCGAATAATCCACATGCATGTTGTACACATGACATAAGAAGCGTTTCACTGGCTATCATACTAGTAAATGCACACAAATGAACAAAACCCATGTGACAAATGATTGGGACAATATATGTTTTCTGATCTATAAAATATTCTGCTAGGACTGGAAGTTGTACTTGGCGTGATTCATTCATAGTAGTTGAAACATTTAGAAAAATATTTGACAGAAACATTATTAGGATGAAGCAGAAAATAGTTGTATAGATGATCACTGCAATTAAATAAATAAATATGGAAATATGGAATCAAATCTCAAAAGATTATTTGAAATATTGCTTACATGTTACAATCAATGTGAGAAGTTTTCCAAAAGCTGAATACTTTTTTATTAATTCAAGTTCTTGCACGTTATTTAATTCAGTCCAATCATAATAGATTCGTTCCATAAGGCGTCGTATCTATATTCATGAAATGATATTTATTTATTATGATTTTTGGAAAATATCCTGAATGGAATTAATGATAATCATTTATTTTACTACAAGCTCTATAAGTATCCCTATAAATATTCGAGTTTGATCAAATGTTCTTACCGGTCTTGAGTTTAAGCAGAGAAAATTATATTTTAACGTGTAGGCTACCCATGGAACGCAAGATGCAAGAATATGTAGAAGAATATCTATACTGTACTGTGTTGTGATGAAAGCCATTAGCTAAAAATAATAATTTCCTCTGAAATCATTTTTACTTTTACATTAATGTTACAATAATTTTTTTAGCCAGACTGGAAGATGCTTATTGCAGAGAAAAGATAGAGGTAGAGAAAGTGAGAGGATCCAAAATATTAATATATTAATATTAATATAATTATAAATATAATTATTAATATATGTAAAAAGTTTTACTTAAATATCTTAAAATTTACTTTCACATTTGTTATAATATAATATTTTTAATAAAAAAATGTCTTTTTTTAAAAATAATGATGTATAATGTTTGTTAGTGTGTTTTATATTGATGATTTTATATTATATTTTTTAAAATTCTTTACATTTCTTTGCATTAAATAATGAAAATTAATTCAAGGTATAAAATATAAAACAGATTATTATACCTGAAATACTATGAACGATATGAATATTATAGTTAGAAATGTTATTATAATATATCTCCAATTAGATTTTTGATATGGCCATAAACCGACACATAATAATAAAATTCGATTAATAGCGTAGTAACTGTCTACAGAACAATCTTGTTTTGGTGCAAATGCCATAATGCAAGTGTGTCGAATTTCTTTCCACAAGTTATCACATAAATTCAGAATGTTTGATTGCACATTATAGATCGTAAACTAATTCGCTATTTTCACATATTCACAATACCGATCTCGTGTAAAAGTATCATAGAAACTTTAACTATAGCTTATTGAAGTTATATAAATAATAGGTTTTTATATATGACTTGTGTTTGTATCTATAATCATCGCGAATGAACGTTATTACATGCATGATAAATGTAATAATGTTCATTCATGATGATTATAGATACAAACGATAAATGCAATTATCTTATTTTCAGCATATTTGATATTTCTCTCTCATGATCGATCGACGCAAGCGCAATTGTAACTTTTTTTTCATGTGTTTTCAATGTTAATTCATTTCTATTCAAGATGCGACATGTTGCAATACTTTGCTCGCAACTGTGATGTGAAATAATATGTGCTAATGTGTTAAATTGATTCAAAATGAATTAAAAAGATTATTGTGTAATTATTGGCAAACACGTTAAAAATTACATTTGCTACGAATATAATAAAGACTTTGGATTATATCAAAACTGAAGTAAGCTAACAAAATTACTGATACAATACAATTAATTATATTGAAACATATAACTAGGAATTATAACTATGTTTAAAAATTATTTTATATCTTAAAAAAAAACGAATTTAATAATAGTTTTGTATTTCTGTTAAATTTGTGCCATTAAATCAATGGAAAATAATTACATTTATAAAAATCAGAAATTATTACAATAATATCTCACACAAGTGAGTAACAATCAACAAGGACTTTTTAGATCATTTGGCGATATCTAATTATATAATATATAAATATTGTATATACTGTAAATATTTTGTACAAAGAATCTACTGTGAAAAATTTTATAAAGTCGTATAAAATGTAGTATAAAATGTAATTGCTATAAAGTCGTATGTCGTAATATCTTTATCTTTTTATTTCTGCATTAATTAATTTTTATGTAATAACAAAAGCTTATATTCGTAATATTACTGTAAATATAATAGAAAACGGTAATAATTATATTATATCTTGTAGAAGAGCAATCTAAATGTTAAGGAATGAATAAATTACAATACTACGTTTATTTTATGTCCAGTAACGATGACAATATAATGTAATTACATTTATATTATATATTTATAATTGAATGTATGATATATGTTTACTATCGGAATTACTAGTATCGTGAAATTTTAAAATTTAATTTTCATCATATGTGAATCAAAAAACGATAATCAAAAAAGCGAAAATAATACTGTAAAGTACGATATTGACATGCTTGCAATCTAAAATATAAGTTTTATTTTAGTATTTAAATTTAAAGCAAAACTATTTAACAAAATATTATTGTTGCTAAAATTTATACCGTGGCAAATCCCTCTAATGATACAATAAACAATCCACCAATGACGACCGTGCAATGTCGCATACTTCTTTGCATCACAAGTAACAATAACTTCTGTGCTTTCAACGGAATTACGTACCATCGCAGGTTGTACCTAAAATCTCGCCATTAGAAAATCATAACTTAATATGAAAACTAAGATAATATCGCAGATTTACATTTTTTTAACCCTTAATTGATTGCATAATACAATTTAGATCTTTGTTTTGCTTTCATTTAATAAAAATCAAATAAAAGAAGCAGACTTATAAATAATAAGAGACTCTGACTGATTATTTTAATCAATTAAGAATTAAACCTATATATTCACTTGCTCACGTCTTATAAAAAATATCGCTGCTGTGATCGATTAGTTCCTGTCCTACATAGTTGCAAAAAAACATGTACCCAAAATGGGCAACGATAAACATGAAGCGAATGATCATCTCGTAATGTTCCTCAGATGTCACTAATTGAGAAAACTGCAGCATATGAATAATTATCTTAATTTCATGAAAAAGAAGTAATAAAATTTTTATTTACGAATTTAGTTATAACAGGCACACAATATTGGTAGTATTTTGAATATTAAAATATGTTAATTATTCAGTTTTTATAAATAAATTCTATCTCGTATCTATATAAGTATAATTACTCACGCGATAAAGATTAATACTCAGCGACAATACTCCTAACGGTAATAACGATGAATATGCCCATTTGCAATATATTTTCAATATTTCAATAAACCTTAAATAGCAGTATGCATAAAGAATATTTATATAAAGAATTATAAATGATAATTGTCGTTAGTTATGTGTTAATAACTTATATAATTTCTCGTATGACATGTTATAAATTATAAATTTGAAAAAAGTTAAATTAGTTAAAAAAGAATCGCATATTACAAAAAGTTTCTAATTATATTACAAATAGCAATTACATACTCGATAGCTTTTATGTATATACTGAACCCATTGATTATCCCTTGATATATTATTGAATTTCTTTTGGTAAAGGATGTAATACCTTGTACCATATCTTTGTGCAATGCTCGTTCTATGCGATAACTGAAATAATAATATAACTGCAACATCTTTACAAATACGTTAGAAATTAATTGACATTTTAAAATTCATGTTACCTGGCTATTTCGAACAATCCACATGCATGTTGTACACATGACATAAAAAACGTTTCAGTGGCTATCACACTAGTAAATGCACACAAATGAACAAAACTCATATGACAAATAATTAGGCAAATATATGTGTCCTGATCTATAAAATATTCTATCAGGAGTGGAAGTTGTATGTGGCGTGATTCATTCATAGCAGTTGGAATATTTAGAATAAAATTGGTCAGAAACATCATCAGGATGAAGCAGAAAAGAGTTATATAGACGATCACTGCAATTAAATAATTAAATTCGGAATCGAATCTCAAAAGATTATTTAGAATATTGCTTACACGTTACAATCAATGTGAAAAGTTTTCCAAAAGCTGAATATTTTTTTATTATTTCAAGTTCTTGCACGTTATTGAATTCAGTCCAATCATGATAGAGTCGTTCCATAAGGCGTCGTACCTATATTCATGGATTCATAATATTTATTCATGTTTTTGGAAAAATATCCTTAATGGAATCAATGATAATTATTTACTTTTGCTATAATCTCTATAAGTACCCATATAAGTATCTAAGTTTAATATCAAACATTTTTACCACTCTCGAGTTTAAGCAGAGAAGATTGTATTTTAACGTGTAGGCTATCCATGAAATGCAAGATGAAAGAATATGTAGAAGAATATTTACACTGTACTGTGTTGTGATGAAAGCCATTAGCTAAAAGTAATGTTTGAAATCATTTCTATTTTTACGTTAAAAAGTTACAATAATTTTTTTAGTCAGAATGGAGAATATTTACGTTGAAGAAAAGAGAGAGATAGAGAAAGTGAAAAAATCCAAAATATGTAACTATATTAATACATGTACAATAAGTTTTACTTAAATATCATAAAATTTATTACATTATCACATTTGTTATAATGTAATATTTTTAATAAAAAATATCTTCTTTTAAAAATAATGATGCATAATGTTTGTTAGTATACATCATATTAATTTTATATTACATTTTTTAAAATTCTTTACATTTCTTTAGATTAAATAATGAAAATTAATTGGAGGTATAAAATATAAAATAAATTATTATACCTGAAATACTATGAATGATAAGAATGTTATATTAAAAAATGTTATTATAATATATCTCCAATTAGCCTTTTGATATGGCCATAAGCCGATACATAATAATAAAATTCGATTAATTGTATAGTAACTGTCTACAGAACAATCTTGTTTTGGTACAAATGTCATAATGCGATCGTCTCGAATTTCTTTCCACAAGTTATCACTTAAGTTTAGAATGTTTGATTGTACATTATAGATTGTAAATTAATTCGCTATTTTTGCATATTCAAAACGATGCACTGGCTTGTGTAAAGTCATTATATTTTATCTATAGCTTATATTGTTCACAGTCATTTAAATAATAGCTTCTTTATATTTGATTTGTATTTGTATTTACAGTCTCGCGAATAAACGTTACATACATAATAGACCAATTATCTTTTTCCTCAATGCATTTGGCGTTTCTCTCTTATGATCGATCGACGCAAGCGCAATAAGTGCGAGTTTGTTTTCACGCGTGATCCTCTTTCATTTTTGTTCAAGACGTGACACATTACAATATCTTGCTTACAGTATATATCGTGAAATAATGTGTGTTAGTATAATGATTTGACATTAACTAAAAGGATTACCGTGTAGATTATTGGCAAACACCGTGAAGATTACATTTGGCATGAGTAACAATATTTTAGATTATATGAAAACTGAAATGAGCTAATATAATTATTGATACAGTGAATTAGTTATACTGAAACATATAATTGTGTTTGAAACTTTTTATGAAAAATATGTGTTCAACGCTACGTTTCTATTAAATTAGTTTGTATTAAAGCTAAATTTTTTTATGGGAAAATAATTACATTATAAACATTAAAAATGATAATGATATCTAAGTGAATAACAACTGATAAGGATTGCTTATATCTTTTCACGTAAGCTGATATCTACTTATATGTTCTAAATTTTTTTATATTCCTTTCTTTTATAACTGCATGTCGATTACTCAATACGCAATAAAAGCTAAAATAATAACATCATTGTTAATAGTCATACTAATAGTTAATATACTAATGCTTATAAGCATTTTATAAATATACAAGGAATCTGTTGTAAAATATTTTCTAAAATTGCTATGGTGTTATATGTTCTCAGCTTTTTATTTCCGTTGACTTATTAAATTTCTATGTAATAGAAGATTATATTCGTTATGTTATTGTGAGTAATAATAGAAAAGTGTATAATAGAAAAGTGATAGTAAGTGTTTCATACTCTGCGGAAATAACAATTCAAAAATTAAGCAGTGAATATAATATTATATTTCTATATTCATTTTATGTCCAGTAATGATGACAATATAATATAATTACATCCGTATTATATATTTCTACTTGAGTATATGAAATATGTTTACTATTAGAATTATTAGCATCGTGGAATTTTAAAATTTAATTTTCATCATACGTAGATAAAAAAATGATGATCAAAAGAGAGAAAATAATACTGTAAAATACGATATTGACATGCTTGCAATCTAAAATATAAGTTTTATTTTAGTATTTAAATTTAAAGCAAAACTAATTAATAAAATATTATTGTTGCTAAAATTTATACCGTGGCAAATCCCTCTAATGATATAATAAACAATCCACCAATGACGACCGTGCAATGTCGCATACTTCTTTGCATCACAAGTAACAATAACTTTTGTGCTTTCAACGGAATTACGTACCATCGCAGGTTGTACCTAAAATCTCGCCATTAGAAAATCATAACTTAATATGAAAACCAAGATAATATCACAGATTTACATTTTTTTAATTGATTGCATAATACAATTTAGATCTTTGTTTTGCTTTCATTTAATAAAAATCAAATAAAAGAAGCAGACTTATAAATAATAAGAGACTCTGACTGATTATTTTAATCAATTAAGAATTAAACCTATATATTCACTTGCTCACGTTTTATAAAAAATATCGCTGCTGTGATCGATTAGTTCTTGTCCTACATAGTTGCAAAAAAACATGTACCCAAAATGGGCAACGATGAACATGAAGCGAAGGATCATCTCGTAATGTTCCTCGGATGTCACTAATTGAGAAAACTGCAGCATATGAATAATTATCTTAATTTCATGAGAAAAAAATAGTAAAATTTTTATTTACGAATTTAGTTATAACAGGCACACAATATTGGTAGTATTTTGAATATTAAAATATGTTAATTATTCAGTTTTTATAAATAAATTCTATCTCGTATCTATATAAGTATAATTACTCACGCGATAAAGATTAATACTCAGCGACAATACTCCTAACGGTAATAATGATGAATATGCCCATTTGCAATATATTTTCAATATTTCAATAAACCTTAAATAGCAGTATGCATAAAGAATATTTATATAAAGAATTGTAAATGATAATTGTCGTTAGTTATGTGTTAATAACTTATATAATTTCTCGTATGACATGTTATAAATTATAAATTTGAAAAAAGTTAAATTAGTTAAAAAAGAATCGCATATTACAAAAAGTTTCTAATTATATTACAAATAGCAATTACATACTCGATAGCTTTTATGTACATACTGAACCCATTGATTATTCTTTGATATATTATTGAATTTCTTTTGGTAAAGAATGTAATACCTTGTACCATATCTTTGTGCAATGCTCGTTCTATGCGATAACTGAAATAATAATATAACTGCAACATCTTTACAAATACGTTAGAAATTAATTGATATTTTAAAATTCATGTTACCTGGCTATTTCGAACAATCCACATGTATGTTGTACACATGACATAAAAAGCGTTTCAGTGGCTATCATACTAGTAAATGCACACAAATGAACAAAACTCATATGACAAATAATTAAGCAAATATATGTGTCCTGATCTATAAAATATTCTATCAGGAGTGGAAGTTGTATGTGGCGTGATTCATTCATAGCAGTTGGAATATTTAGAATAAAATTGGTCAGAAACATCATCAGGATGAAGCAGAAAAGAATTATATAGACGATCACTGCAATTAAATAATTAAATTCGGAATCGAATCTCAAAAGATTATTTAGAATATTGCTTACACGTTACAATCAATGTGAGAAGTTTTCCAAAAGCTGAATATTTTTTTATTATTTCAAGTTCTTGCACGTTATTGAATTCAGTCCAATCATGATAGAGTCGTTCCATAAGGCGTCGTACCTATATTCATGGATTTATAATATTTATTCATTATGTTTTTGGAAAAATATCCTTAATGGAATTAATGATAATTATTTACTTTTGCTATAATCTCTATAAGTACCCATATAAGTATCTAAGTTTAATATCAAACATTTTTACCACTCTCGAGTTTAAGCAGAGAAGATTGTATTTTAACGTGTAGGCTATCCATGAAATGCAAGATGAAAGAATATGTAGAAGAATATTTACACTGTACTGTGTTGTGATGAAAGCCATTAGCTAAAAGTAATGTTTGAAATCATTTCTATTTTTACGTTAAAAAGTTACAATAATTTTTTTAGTCAGAATGGAGAATATTTACGTTGAAGAAAAGAGAGAGATAGAGAAAGTGAAAAAATCCAAAATATGTAACTATATTAATACATGTACAATAAGTTTTACTTAAATATCATAAAATTTATTACATTATCACATTTGTTATAATGTAATATTTTTAATAAAAAATATCTTCTTTTAAAAATAATGATGCATAATGTTTGTTAGTATACATCATATTAATTTTATATTACATTTTTTAAAATTCTTTACATTTCTTTAGATTAAATAATGAAAATTAATTGGAGGTATAAAATATAAAATAAATTATTATACCTGAAATACTATGAATGATAAGAATGTTATATTAAAAAATGTTATTATAATATATCTCCAATTAGCCTTTTGATATGGCCATAAGCCGATACATAATAATAAAATTCGATTAATTGTATAGTAACTGTCTACAGAACAATCTTGTTTTGGTACAAATGTCATAATGCGATCGTCTCGAATTTCTTTCCACAAGTTATCACTTAAGTTTAGAATGTTTGATTGTACATTATAGATTGTAAATTAATTCGCTATTTTTGCATATTCAAAACGATGCACTGGCTTGTGTAAAGTCATTATATTTTATCTATAGCTTATATTGTTCACAGTCATTTAAATAATAGCTTCTTTATATTTGATTTGTATTTGTATTTACAGTCTCGCGAATAAACGTTACATACATAATAGACCAATTATCTTTTTCCTCAATGCATTTGGCGTTTCTCTCTTATGATCGATCGACGCAAGCGCAATAAGTGCGAGTTTGTTTTCACGCGTGATCCTCTTTCATTTTTGTTCAAGACGTGACACATTACAATATCTTGCTTACAGTATATATCGTGAAATAATGTGTGTTAGTATAATGATTTGACATTAACTAAAAGGATTACCGTGTAGATTATTGGCAAACACCGTGAAGATTACATTTGGCATGAGTAACAATATTTTAGATTATATGAAAACTGAAATGAGCTAATATAATTATTGATACAGTGAATTAGTTATACTGAAACATATAATTGTGTTTGAAACTTTTTATGAAAAATATGTGTTCAACGCTACGTTTCTATTAAATTAGTTTGTATTAAAGCTAAATTTTTTTATGGGAAAATAATTACATTATAAACATTAAAAATGATAATGATATCTAAGTGAATAACAACTGATAAGGATTGCTTATATCTTTTCACGTAAGCTGATATCTACTTATATGTTCTAAATTTTTTTATATTCCTTTCTTTTATAACTGCATGTCGATTACTCAATACGCAATAAAAGCTAAAATAATAACATCATTGTTAATAGTCATACTAATAGTTAATATACTAATGCTTATAAGCATTTTATAAATATACAAGGAATCTGTTGTAAAATATTTTCTAAAATTGCTATGGTGTTATATGTTCTCAGCTTTTTATTTCCGTTGACTTATTAAATTTCTATGTAATAGAAGATTATATTCGTTATGTTATTGTGAGTAATAATAGAAAAGTGTATAATAGAAAAGTGATAGTAAGTGTTTCATACTCTGCGGAAATAACAATTCAAAAATTAAGCAGTGAATATAATATTATATTTCTATATTCATTTTATGTCCAGTAATGATGACAATATAATATAATTACATCCGTATTATATATTTCTACTTGAGTATATGAAATATGTTTACTATTAGAATTATTAGCATCGTGGAATTTTAAAATTTAATTTTCATCATACGTAGATAAAAAAATGATGATCAAAAGAGAGAAAATAATACTGTAAAATACGATATTGACATGCTTGCAATCTAAAATATAAGTTTTATTTTAGTATTTAAATTTAAAGCAAAACTAATTAATAAAATATTATTGTTGCTAAAATTTATACCGTGGCAAATCCCTCTAATGATATAATAAACAATCCACCAATGACGACCGTGCAATGTCGCATACTTCTTTGCATCACAAGTAACAATAACTTTTGTGCTTTCAACGGAATTACGTACCATCGCAGGTTGTACCTAAAATCTCGCCATTAGAAAATCATAACTTAATATGAAAACCAAGATAATATCACAGATTTACATTTTTTTAATTGATTGCATAATACAATTTAGATCTTTGTTTTGCTTTCATTTAATAAAAATCAAATAAAAGAAGCAGACTTATAAATAATAAGAGACTCTGACTGATTATTTTAATCAATTAAGAATTAAACCTATATATTCACTTGCTCACGTTTTATAAAAAATATCGCTGCTGTGATCGATTAGTTCTTGTCCTACATAGTTGCAAAAAAACATGTACCCAAAATGGGCAACGATGAACATGAAGCGAAGGATCATCTCGTAATGTTCCTCGGATGTCACTAATTGAGAAAACTGCAGCATATGAATAATTATCTTAATTTCATGAGAAAAAAATAGTAAAATTTTTATTTACGAATTTAGTTATAACAGGCACACAATATTGGTAGTATTTTGAATATTAAAATATGTTAATTATTCAGTTTTTATAAATAAATTCTATCTCGTATCTATATAAGTATAATTACTCACGCGATAAAGATTAATACTCAGCGACAATACTCCTAACGGTAATAATGATGAATATGCCCATTTGCAATATATTTTCAATATTTCAATAAACCTTAAATAGCAGTATGCATAAAGAATATTTATATAAAGAATTGTAAATGATAATTGTCGTTAGTTATGTGTTAATAACTTATATAATTTCTCGTATGACATGTTATAAATTATAAATTTGAAAAAAGTTAAATTAGTTAAAAAAGAATCGCATATTACAAAAAGTTTCTAATTATATTACAAATAGCAATTACATACTCGATAGCTTTTATGTACATACTGAACCCATTGATTATTCTTTGATATATTATTGAATTTCTTTTGGTAAAGAATGTAATACCTTGTACCATATCTTTGTGCAATGCTCGTTCTATGCGATAACTGAAATAATAATATAACTGCAACATCTTTACAAATACGTTAGAAATTAATTGATATTTTAAAATTCATGTTACCTGGCTATTTCGAACAATCCACATGTATGTTGTACACATGACATAAAAAGCGTTTCAGTGGCTATCATACTAGTAAATGCACACAAATGAACAAAACTCATATGACAAATAATTAAGCAAATATATGTGTCCTGATCTATAAAATATTCTATCAGGAGTGGAAGTTGTATGTGGCGTGATTCATTCATAGCAGTTGGAATATTTAGAATAAAATTGGTCAGAAACATCATCAGGATGAAGCAGAAAAGAATTATATAGACGATCACTGCAATTAAATAATTAAATTCGGAATCGAATCTCAAAAGATTATTTAGAATATTGCTTACACGTTACAATCAATGTGAGAAGTTTTCCAAAAGCTGAATATTTTTTTATTATTTCAAGTTCTTGCACGTTATTGAATTCAGTCCAATCATGATAGAGTCGTTCCATAAGGCGTCGTACCTATATTCATGGATTTATAATATTTATTCATTATGTTTTTGGAAAAATATCCTTAATGGAATTAATGATAATTATTTACTTTTGCTATAATCTCTATAAGTACCCATATAAGTATCTAAGTTTAATATCAAACATTTTTACCACTCTCGAGTTTAAGCAGAGAAGATTGTATTTTAACGTGTAGGCTATCCATGAAATGCAAGATGAAAGAATATGTAGAAGAATATTTACACTGTACTGTGTTGTGATGAAAGCCATTAGCTAAAAGTAATGTTTGAAATCATTTCTATTTTTACGTTAAAAAGTTACAATAATTTTTTTAGTCAGAATGGAGAATATTTACGTTGAAGAAAAGAGAGAGATAGAGAAAGTGAAAAAATCCAAAATATGTAACTATATTAATACATGTACAATAAGTTTTACTTAAATATCATAAAATTTATTACATTATCACATTTGTTATAATGTAATATTTTTAATAAAAAATATCTTCTTTTAAAAATAATGATGCATAATGTTTGTTAGTATACATCATATTAATTTTATATTATATTTTTTTATATTACAAAATTCTTTACATTTCTTTAGATTAAATAATGAAAATTAATTGGAGGTATAAAATATAAAATAAATTATTATACCTGAAATACTATGAATGATATGAATGTTATATTAAAAAATGTTATTATAATATATCTCCAATTAGACTTTTGATATGGCCATAAGCCGATACATAATAATAAAATTCGATTAATTATATAGTAACTGTTTACAGAACAATCTTGTTTTGGTACAAATGTCATAATGCGATCGTCTCGAATTTCTTTCCACAAGTTATCACTTAAGTTTAGAATGTTTGATTGTACATTATAGATTGTAAATTAATTCGCTATTTTTGCATATTCAAAACGATGCACTGGCTTGTGTAAAGTCATTATATTTTATCTATAGCTTATATTGTTCACAGTCATTTAAATAATAGCTTCTTTATATTTGATTTGTATTTGTATTTACAGTCGTCGCGAATAAACGTTACATACATAATAGACCAATTATCTTTTTCCTCAACGCATTTGGCGTTTCTCTCTTATGATCGATCGACGCAAGCGCAATAAGTGCGAATTTGTTTTCACGCGTGATCCTCTTTCATTTTTGTTCAAGATGTGATACGTTACAATATCTTGCTTACAGTATATATCATGAAATAATGTGTGTTAGTATAATGATTTGACATTAACTAAAAAGATTACCGTGTAGATTATTGGCAAACACCGTGAAGATTACATTTGGCATGAGTAACAATATTTTAGATTATATGAAAACTGAAATGAGCTAATATAATTATTGATACAGTGAATTAGTTATACTGAAACATATAATTGTGTTTGAAACTTTTTATGAAAAATATGTGTTCAACGCTACGTTTCTATTAAATTAGTTTGTATTAAAGCTAAATTTTTTTATGGGAAAATAATTGCATTATAAAAATTAAAAATGATAATGATATCTAAGTGAATAACAACTGATAAGGATTGCTTATATCTTTTCACGTAAGCTGATATCTACTTATATGTTCTAAATTTTTTTATATTCCTTTCTTTTATAACTGCATGTCGATTACTCAATACGCAATAAAAGCTAAAATAATAACATCATTGTTAATAGTCATACTAATATAAATTAATATACTAATGCTTATAAGCATTTTATAAATATACAAGGAATCTGTTGTAAAATATTTTCTAAAATTGCTATGATGTTATATGTTCTCAGCTTTTTATTTCCGTTGACTTCGTCATTAAATTTCTATGTAATAGAAGATTATATTCGTTATGTTATTGTGAGTATAATAGAAAAGTGATAATAGGTGTTTCATACTCTGCGGAAATAACAATTCAAAAATTAAGCAGTGAATATAATATTATATTTCTATATTCATTTTATGTCCAGTAATGATGACAATATAATATAATTACATCCGTATTATATATTTCTACTTGAGTATATGAAATATGTTTACTATTAGAATTATTAGCATCGTGGAATTTTAAAATTTAATTTTCATCATATGTAGATAAAAAAATGATGATCAAAAGAGAGAAAATAATACTGTAAAATACGATATTGACATGCTTGCAATCTAAAATATAAATTTTATTTTAATAAATCTAAAGCAAAACTATTTAACAAAGTATTATTGTTGCCAAAATTTATACCGTAGCAAATCCCTGTAAAGACATAATGAATAAGCCACCAAGAACAATTGTGCAATGTCGCATACTTCTTTGCATCACAAGTAACAGTAACTTCTGTGCTTTCAATGGAATTACGTACCATCGCAGGTTGTACCTAAAATCTTGTCATTAGAAAATCATAACTTAATATGAAAACTAAGATAAATATCGTAGATTTATATTTTTTTAACTCTTAATTGATTGCGTAATACAATTTAGATCTTTGTTTTGCTTTCAGTTTAATAAAAATCAAGTAAAACAAGCAGACTTATAATATAAATAATAATAAAAAACTTTGACTGTGATTATTTTGTGATGCGATTACATGTCGTAAGCACGCGTGTACGCGGAAATTGCCCCGAATATTGGTTCCATTTACTTATTGATCGTGTAAAGACTCGACTTATTGTTTTATGAAGACTCGGCTTCTTTTGTGCGTTGAGGTCTCAAATGATGGATCCATGCGCTATTCCAGTCAGACTCAGTCTGCTAGCCACCCGAATGCTACCCTTATTTATAGTAAAAATCGAGAGTTGTAACTCAGACAATCACGGCCCAATTCTGAAGTAGCACGCTATCCTTGTCGCAAGGATATTCGGTCGCAAAACGTGACGTTTTATCGGATAAAGGCGACGACATCAGAGAAACCGCGTAGTATGAATTTTTGTATGTGACGACCTGATGTGATTCCGCTCGGCGGCGTCTCGTGATGTATCTGTGGCCGCTATTTCGCTTTTTCGCAATACTTTGATACAATCAATTAAGAATTAACCTGTATTCACTGGCTCACGTTTTATAAAAAACATCGCTGCTATGATCGATTAGTTCCTGTCCTACATAGTTGCAAAAAAACATGTACCCAAAATGGCCAACGATAAACATGAAGTTAATGATCATATCGTAATGTTCCTCGGACGTCACTAAATGAGAAAACTGTAGCATATGAATAATTATCTTATTTCCATGAAAAAGAAGTAGTACAATTTTTAGTTATGAATATAATTATAATAAGCACACAACATTGATAGCATTTTTAATATTTATATTATAATATTTTTATTATTTATATTAAAATATATTAATTATTCAGCTTTTATATATGAATTAGTATCTATATAAATATAATTACTCACGCGATAAAGATTAATACTCAGCGACAATACTCCTAACGGTAATAACGATGAATATGCCCATTTGCAATATACTTTCAATATTTCAATAAATCTTAAATAGCAATATGCATAAAGAATATTTATATAAAGAATTGTAAATGATTGTCGTTAGTTATATGTTAATAACTTATATAATTTCTCGTATGACATGTTATAAATTTGAAAAGGTTAAATTAATTAAAAAAGAATCATGTTACAATAGAAAAGCTTCTAATTATATTACAAATAACAATTACATACTCGATAGCTTTTTTGTACATACTGAACCCATTGATTATTCCTCGACATATTATTGAATTTCTTTTGGTGAAAGATGTAATACCATGTACCATGTCTTTGTGTAATGCTCGTTCTATGCGATAACTGAAATTGATAATTGCAACATCTTTGCAAAGCATTAGAAATTAATTGACATTTTAAAATTCGTGTTACCTGGCTATTTCGAATAATCCACATGCATGTTGTACACATGACATAAGAAACGTTTCACTGGCTATCATACTAGTAAATGCACACAAATGAACAAAACCCATATGACAAACGATTGGGACAATATATGTTTCCTGATCTATAAAATATTCTGTTAGGACTGGAAGTTGTACTTGGCGTGATTCATTCATAATAGTTGAAACATTTAGAAAAATATTTGGCAGAAACATTATTATGATGAAGCAAAAAATAGTTGTATAGATGATCACTGCAATTAAATAAATAAATATGGAATCGAATCTCAAAAGATTATTTGAAATATTGCTTACATGTTACAATCAATGTGAGAAGTTTTCCAAAAGCTGAATACTTTTTTATTAGTTCAAATTCTTGCACGTTATTTAATTCAGTCCAATCATAATAGACTCGTTCCATAAGGCGTCGTATCTATATTCATGAAATGATATTTATTTATTATGATTTTTGGAAAATATTCTGAATGGAGTTAATGATAATCATTTATTTTATTACAAGCTCTATAAGTATCCCTATAAGTATTCGAGTTTGATCAAATTCATTTCTTACCGATCTTGAGTTTAAGCAGAGAAAATTATATTTTAATGTGTAGGCTATCCATGGAACACAAGATGCAAGAATATGTAGAAGAATATCTATACTGTACTGTGCTGTGATAAAAGTCATTAGCTAAAAGTAATATTTTCCTCTGAAATCATTTCTATTTTTACGTTAAAGTTACAATAATTTTTTTAGCCAGACTGGAGGATGCTTATTTCAGAGAAAAGAGAGAGATAGAAAAAGGGAGAGAATCCAAAATATATAATTAATATATGTAAAAAGTTTTACTTAAATATCTTCAAATTTATTTTCACATTTGTTATAATGTAATATTTTTAATAAAAAAAGGCTTCTTTTAAAATAATGATGTATAATGTTTGTTAGTGTGCTTTATATTAATTTTATATTACATTTTTACAAAATTCTTTATATCTCTACATTTCTTTACATAAAATAATGAAAATTAATTAGATTTATAAAATATAAAATAGATTATTATACCTGAAATACTATGAACGATATGAATATTATAGTCAAAAATGTTATTATAATGTATCTCCAATTAGATTTTTGATATGGCCATAAACCGACACATAATAATAAAATCCGATTAATTGTATAGTAACTATCTACAGAACAATCTTGTTTTGGTGCAAATGTCATAATACGATTTTGTCGAATTTCTTTCCACAAGTTATCACTTAAATACTTAAGTATAAAATGTTTGATTGTACATTATAGATTGTAAACTAATTTGCTATTCTTGCATATACAAAACGATGCACTGACTTGTGTAAAGTTATTATATTTTATTCATGTATAGTTTGCTACAGATATTTGAATAATAGCTTCTTTATATTTGATTTGTATTTGTATTTACAGTCATTGCGAATAAACATACATAATAGACCGATTATCTTTTTCCTCACATTTGATGTTTCTCTCTTACGATCGATCGACGCAAGCGCAATAGTGCATTTGTTTTCACGTGTTTCTGATCCTCGTTCATTTTTGTTTAAGACGTGGCACGTTACAATACTGGCTCATAATATATATCGTGGAATAATATGTTAATATATCAACATGATTTGACATTAACTAAAAAAATTACTGTGTAGATTATTGACAAACTCTGTGAATATTACATTTGGTATGAGTAGCAAAATTTACGATTATGTAAAAACTGAAGTAAGCTAATATAATTATTGATACAATGAATTAGTTATACTAAAGCATATAATTGTATTTGAAACTTTTTATGAAAAATATGTGTTCAACACTATGTTTCTATTAAATTAGTTTGTAATTATTAAAGTTAAATTTTTTTTATCGGAAAATAACTGCGTTATAAAAGTTAAAAATAATAATGATATTTAAGTGAATAACGACTGATAAGGATTTTTTATATCATTTCGCGTAAGCTAAATACTTATATATATAAAATTTTTTATATTCCCTTCTTTTATAATTGTATGTCGGGTACTCTATTTTGAAACACAAGAAACCTGAAATAATTGCTAACATAATTGTTAATAATCGAGTTAATATTACTAATGCTTGCAAGCATTTTATAAATATAAAAAGAATCTGCCGGAATAATATTTTATAAGATTACTATAACGCATGTCCTTATTTTTTATTTCCGTTGATTGCAGTTTCTATGTAATAGAAGATTATATTCAACAAGTAATGTTATTGTGAGTATAATAGAAAAGTGATAGTAAGTGTTTCATACTTTGCGAAAATAACAATTCAAAAATTAAACAATGAATATAATATTATACTTCTATGTCATTTTATGTACAGTAATTAACCATATAATATTATAATTGTATTAGTATTATTATATTTGTCATTTCAACGTATAGTATTTACTATCAGAATTACTAGCATCGTGGAATTTTAAGATTTAATTTATATTTAGTGGATCAAAAAACAAAGATCAAAAAAGGGAAAATATCATCGCAAAGTACGAAATTGACATGCTTGCAATTTAAAATATAAGTTTTCATTTTAGCAAATTTAAAATAAAGCTATTTGATAAAATATCATTGTTGACAAAATCTTTACCGTGATAGATCCTTCTAACGATGGAATAAATAAGCCATCAATGACGATTGTGCAATGTTTCATACTTCTTTGCATCAAAAGTAGCAATAACTTTTGCGCTTTCAACGGAGCTATGTACTATTGCATGTTGTACCTATAATCTTATAATTAGAAAATTATAACAAAAAGATTCGATAATGCTGCAATTTATATTTTATTAACTTTTAATATATTTATATATGTGAATTTATTGTAAAGTTTTTATTGTGAAAAATATTATCTTAATAGGGATTAAATCTATCCTTAACTATCTAATTTAAATATTGATCTACTTACCCTTAATATTTTCATACAAATTATGTAAATCAGACAGATAAAAAAGAATTTCGATTGGTCATATTGATGCGATCAATTAATATATATTTTACTTACGTTTTGTAAAATATATTGCTATTATGATCGATTATTTCTTGTCCCAAATAGTTGTAAAAAAACATGTACCCAAAGTGGTCAACAATGAATAGGAAGCTAAAATTCGTAATAGTCATCATTTCGTAATAGTCCTTGAACGTTATTAATCGAGAAAACTGCAGCACATAAATAATTATTATTTTTTTAAGGACAAAATAATAAAATTTATATTTTACTAATATTATATTAATAGACACTATACTTGATTGAGATATCCTAATTATCAAATCTTATTGGCGTATCTATATAAATGTATGTGAGTATATGTTTAATTATAATTAATTATATATATAATTATATATGTAATTACTTACGCGATAGAGATTAACGCTTAATGATAATATTCCTAATGGCAATAATAATGAATATGCCCATTTAACTTGTTTTTAACATTTCGGTAAATCTTGAATAATAATACGTGTAAAGAAAAATATATATTCACAAATAACTATAAATGATTATTATTAATAGTATATGCTAATGATTTATTCGATTCTTGCTTTTCTTGCTCGAAATTTCAAAATTTATATAAATTTGTTAAAACGTTAAGAGGTTTGAATATGAATCATAAAAATAAAGCAAAATAAAATAAATTTTCAATTATATTAATAACAATTACGAACTCGATTGCTCTTTTATACATATTGAATCCATTAATTATCCCTTGACATACTATCGAATATTTTTTGGTAGAAGATACGACTGCTTCTATCGCATTCTTATGTAATGCCTATTCTATACGACAGCTGAAATAGATAATATATTTTTGCAAATGCTGTTTAAATCTATCCTTTAATGTATTGAAGTTCATTTTACCTAGCTATTTCAAATAAGCCACACGCATGTTATGCGTATGACATATGAAGCGTTTCAGTGGTTATCACCATGGTTAAAGCACACAAAACTGCAAAACATACATTCAATAAAATTGGAAGAAAATATCTTTGTTGGTCTATAAAACATTCGATTAAAACCAGGAGCTGCCACGGGCGAGATTCGTTTATAGCAGTTGTAAAATTCACAACAAAATTCGCCAGATATTGTATAAAGCAAGAAATAAATACATAGAGGAATGCTGCAATTGAATAATTAAATTATGAATTAAAGTAAAACTGAATCTAGAATATAAAAGAAATATATTTCTTAGACGCTGTAATTAATGTGGTGAATTTTTCAATTTTTTAATATTTTTTTATTATTTCAACTTCTTGCGTATCGTTTAATTCATTCCAATCATAATGCACTCGTTGCATAAGACCTTGCATCTGTGTTTAAAGTAAATAAACTATTATTATAAAAAATATGCTAAATGAAATTAATAATAATCTCTTTTTTTCGGTAATTATCCTTATAAATGCCCAAATTTTTTTATATCTAATACTTTCACCTGTCTTAAATTTAAACAAAGAACGTTATATTTTATTGTACAAGCTAGCCATAGGATAATATATGCGAAAACATGTAGAAGAAGAATCTATATTGTACTCTGTTGTAATGAAAGTCATACTTTTAGCTAAAAAATAATATTTTTTACATAAGTCATACTTTTATATAAAAATTAACAATAATTCTTTTGGTTAGAATAGTTATACAAAATAATATTCAAAGTATATAAAAATCTTCTGTCTAGATAATTGTCAAATTTATTACAAATCCTTTTTATACTTTAATGTTCATAATAAAGAAGGAATTTTTTTAAGGGATGATCATGCACTAATGTTATTTAGTATACTTTATTTTACTAGTTTTAGTATATTACATGTAGTACATGAAAATAATTGTAATGAAAATTAATTAGAAAATATACAACAGAAAAAAATCGTCTGAAAAAAATCTGAAATATTATACTCAATATGAGTATTAAGGTTGTAAATATTACGTCGTGATATGTTTGAAATTAGATGTTTGATATGGCCATAAATCAATACATAATGACAAAATTCGATTAATTATGTAATAACTATTCAAAAGGCAATCTTGCTTTAATGCAAATATTACAACGCATTTATGCCGAATTTCTTTCCATAAGTTACCGTTTAGATTTAGCATGTTTGATTGCAGATTATAATTCACTGTTTCTACATATTCAAAATAACATATTGATCACGTGTAAAATTATAATGAAGTAACAATAGTTTACTATAGTCATGCAAATTATAATTTTAAATTTGATTAGTGTTTATATTTGAGGTTTATATCATCTCCAGAGGAAATATTATTACTTGCGTGATGTATCGATTATTTTTTTCCTCAGGATACATGTTTGATAATTCTTTCTTATGATCGATCGACGCAGGCGCAATTGTAAAATCACTTTTTCGCGTTTCCAATATCTCTTTATTTTTATTCGAGACGACACGTTGCAGTACTTTTTCTTGCGGCATGTGTAGTAAAATAATATATGCTAACATAACATGTGTATTAACATAATCTGATATTAACTAGAAAGATCGTTATGATTATAATCATTACTGCGATCTATATGCTTGGCAATGTGGTAAATATTACATTTGATATGAGTATTATAAAGACTTATTTTGGATTACATACAAATTAAAATAAATTAAGACATATAATTAATGCAATTAATGTTTTAATCGCATTGTAAATGCGCTTAAAACTCATTGTATCGTGAAAAATTTGCTTTTGATAGTAATGATCTTATTATACTATTCTATCTGTCTTTCTCTCTCTCTCTCTCTCTTTTTGTTGTTAAGATTCAATTATTGGAATATACACGCTTTAGAAGTACCAGAAATGATAATAATATTATTATCATATGATAATATATTGTGCTTTTCAAGATTAATTAATTTTATAATTTTTATAAAAAATGATTTAAAGTAATACTTTTCTTTTAGAATTATGCATTTTTTGTTATATTACCGACACGATTTAAACAAATTAAAATAAATTATTAAAAGCTTCATTTTTGTTTCTATACAATAAACAATAATAGACATAATATAGATTAATTGCTTTTGTATTATTATATCAGTATTTGCAACAAATATATCAGAAATATATCAGAATTACTTGCATCGTGACGATCTATGTGCTCAACTATGAATTTTATTTTAATGAATTTTATTTTAGAAGCACAATCACTGGACAGAATAAATTACCATAAAATAGGAAAGTGACATGCTTGTGAGCTAAAATGAAAATTGCACTTTTGACAATCTAAGTTAAAAATAATTAAAGATTATCATTGACGATGAGATTTTTTTTACCGTGGCGAATCCTTCTAGTGATGGAATGAATAAGCCGCCAATCATTATCGTGCAATGTCGCATGCTTCTTTGCATTACAAATAGCAATAACTTTTGCACTTTTAACGGAACCATATACCATTGTACGTTGTATCTATATCATTAGAAGATTGCATTATAAAAGTTTCGACATTGATGCAGATTTATTACTTATTTCTAATAAACATCAACTCACGTCTTATGAAAGATATTGCCACTATGATCAATCACTTCTTGTCCCACATAATTGCAAAAGAACAAGTACCAAAACTGACCAAAAACGAAAGTACCAGTTGTTATTATCTCGTGATATTCCTTGGTCATTAGCAATCGTGAAAGCTGCGATCACATAGACGATCAGTTTGCTTTGTGAGGAATACAGATCTTGCATCTACTTGGATATGATAGTGTACGCGGATATTTACAATATTTGACTATATTAACTATTCAATGATATTAGGTATTGATGAGTGTAGCAGTTACTTACGCGATAAAGATTAATACTCAGCGTCAATGTGGCCATTGGCAGTGTAAATAAATACGCCAATTTAAAATTTGCATTCGACAATTCGATAAACCTTGAATAATAATGTGTTAAATAAATGTGTTAAAATAAATATGTATAGATAATTACTGTCGGCAATTACGCATACTGACAATTTACGCATTCTTTCGCGCATACTTTTTCATATTTTATATTGATATAGAATTATTGGAGAGATAATTTAAAAAGAAATTATAATATAAATTGAAAAAATTTAAATTAATAAAAATTACGAACTCGATTGCTTTCTTGTGCATATCGATCATACTGATTATCCCCTGACACATTATTGAGTTTTGTTCAGCAACAGATGATACATTTCGTGCCATACCTCTGTGCAATGCTTGCTCTATGCGGCAACTGAAAAACGATGTCGCTTGTAAACGTTATCAAAATTAATTGACTCTTTTTTTAAATACTATATTTATACTTGGCTACTTCAAATAATCCACATGCATGTTGCGTATACGACATAAAAAGTGTCTCGGTCGCTACCATTGTGGTTAATCCACATAAAGCCAAAATGAATATAAATAATAAAAGTAGAGTAAAATATTTTTGTTCATCCACAAAACACTCGAATGGGGCTGGAAGTTGTCGTGGATGAGACTCGTTTGTTGCCACTGCTATGTTAAGAATAAAATTTGACAAAAGCTGTATCACAATGAAACCAAATGTACTTATATAGACGAACACTGTAAGGGTTAAAACAATTTTATATCATTATCGTGCTTAACATATTGAAAAATTATTCACAAAGTTGCTTACGTATTGTACCCAACGTGATTAATCTTCCTAAAGTTGAATATTTTTTTATTATTTCAAGTTCAAGCGCGTTATTTAATTCATTCCAATCGCAACGCACTCGTTCCATGAGGCTTCGCATCTATGTTGATAAAATGATAATTACACAGACATGATTTTGCGGTTTAGAAAATAAAAATAGTTTTCTGTAATTTTTTTGTGCGCTGAATCTAATTTCGCAAGTAAGAATTCTATCACATCAAATTAATGAAAAAAAAAAATGAGGTTGAAACTGCTCCAAAACGTCTTAGACCAATTTTTAAAATTTTGTAGCTGATAATGCCGAGAGCTGGATTCGGTGCACAAGAAATTATGGGAAACAATTCTTCTTTTTCAGAAATGAAAAAAATTTGCAGATCAGTGTTATTTATTTATTTTTTTCTCGTACACAAAAATATTTTAAATTTTTATATCATCTTATCAAATATATTTTTACCTTTTTCTTATTTACGCAAAGAATGTTATACTTCAATAAATAACTCATCCATGGAATGGTGTACGCGAGGACCTTCAAAAGAAGATCCATGCTGTATTCTGTCGTGATAAAGGTTGTAAGCTGAAAGCGATACTTTTTTCAAGACATTTTGATTTTTAATATTAGTGATAGATTGGAATATTTAGTTAGAATAACTCTGATGTCAAAAAAGTTGTTGAAAGTATATAAATATAAAAATATACAAAATATACAAAAAATATACAAAAATATACAAAAAAGTATACAAATATAAAAATTTTAATTGAATATAAAAATTTATTACTTATGTCATTATAACTTCGTTCAATTAGAAAATAATTTTTGTTTTTCTTTTTTTAAATTTATTATATGCTCAATCTTGTATAGTATATTCCATTTTGTTAATTTTTCCATTTTATTAATAGATAGATAGTAATAATTCGAAGATAGTTAATTAATTCTAAATACAAAATTCAAAAGAATTGTCACCTGAAATACTACGCTGGAAATAAGTAATATAGTTATAAATGTTACTAGAAAATGTCTGAAAGCAGGTTTTTGGTAAGGCCATAAACCGACAATTAATAATAGGATTCGATTAATAGAATAATAATTATCTGCCGCACAAGTCATTTCTGTGCAAGTATTGTGACGCATTTGTACGAACTTCTTTCTCTAGAAATTTTTTTCTGTACCTATATTTCTATATTGCTATATTATTATCTCTTACGAATATGTTTTACTTTATAATTTTACATTTCCCACGTTTTATTATTTGCAAATGTTGGAGAAATATCATAATAATACCAAAATTACGAAATTGTTTTGAATAAATAGCTCAAATTATAGCTTTAGCATGTATTTAGATAAAATATTCGCATGTAAGTATCTAAAACTAATATGTAATTGCAAAATGTGTAACTGTTTATTTTCTATCATCATCGCCTCCTATTCGCATTCGATCGACGCAAGCGCAATTGCAATGTCGCTTTCGCGTGTTTTCAGTATCCTTTCATTTCTATTCAAGACATAAGACGTTGCGGTACTTTTTTCGTGCATAAAATAATATATAAACCTTCAAGATTAAAGGATGTTATACGATCATCAGAATATTATGTGAAGTATGCATCGAAATATTGGATATCATATGACAAATATCTTGAAGATTTTTTACTTTAACGTATTTATCTATTGGTTGAAAATTAATAAATTTTGTTCCCTTTTATTTTTTCATTCGAAAATAATCAAAAGCTTTTTTCATATTTTTCATGTCATTTTTAATGATGTTAGTAGATGAAATGAATAGCAACGTGGAAACTGCATTCACTCGCTAAATGAAAATGCTGGTACATTTACTGTAAATGTAAAACTGCTGTTACTTGTAGAAATTCTCTTTGTACTTTATTTTCAGTGTCTTATTTTCATTGCTTTATATATATATATATATATATATATGTGAAAATACACGTGTACGTATACATACATACATATATATATTTGTGTATTTGTATATTTGTGTATTTTCACATAGACATAGTATATTCTCTTAATACGCAAAACACACACACACACACACACACACACACACACACACACATCTAGATGAGCCAAGCTCGCAATCATTTTTATTATAAATGATCGACAAATTCATATAGGAAATAAGAATGAAACAATAAGTAATATTTTATGAGTTAAGTTGATATTTATATATTATTTTGTGACAAAGAAATATATTTTATATAATCATACTACAGTGAAGCTTTAGACAGTGATTTCATTATTTTAATAAATGTGAATTCTAAATCTTTTGTTGCATGTGCCCTTGTATTTCAATGATTGATCAGCACAATTTGGTTGTTTAAGCAAGATTTTTTTGAGTGTATTATATATATTATCCATAAGAATAATTTAATGTTGTAATGACCAAAAAAATGTAAAATAAGACAGAGACACATTTGCAAGCTAAAATTTAAATTATTTGATAAAAGTCAAGTCCATTCATAAAAAAAAATGTATATATTATCTATTATATTATTTTAATTTGTTTGTAATGCAATTAACTTATAAATATTAAATAATTTTTAGAAAGATATAACTTAAAATTAAAATTGTATATATTCTTATATTATATATCATTCTTATGTTGTTTTAAAATATCTTATATAAAACGTTAATAAAACTTATTGAAGCAAAACATTGAAGTTATCCGGTAAATATACTGTACATTGTAAATGTACTTTCTATACTTCTTTGCATTATAAATTTTAATAATTTTTATATTCGGACAAGGACAAATGCCAAGGTAAATCATAATAATTTATAATAATATTTAATATATATATATTATTATAATTTATTTGTTTCAAAAACTTTTATTTTCAAAGCATTTAATGCGAAATTTGATTAAAATATTTAATTTAATACAAATAAATCAATAATTGTAAATTTGATTTTTGATAAATTCTCAAATTCATAGATATTTTGTTCATATATATCTATTTCTATAAAAATCATATTTAATACTGATAACAAATCATTATTATAAAATCTCATGATGCAAATGATCGAAAAAAAGTTATTTATAATATATAATCAAGAAAAAACGTTATTTATTATTAGTAGTAATACTCACGTTTTGTAAAATATGCCTGCACTATAATTTGTTACTAACTGTGTCCCAAGATTATTCAAGAACATGTAAATAAAGTGAATAACGATTAACAGTCCAACTAAAAGAAATTCTTCAATTTCTCTCTTAAATTCTGTTTGAAAAAGCTAATATGCACGAGAAAACGTTTTATATAGTAAAATTTTAATTTTCTGTATTATATTTAATAATATATTTTACAATGAAAAAGTATTCTCGATAGAAAAATTCAAATGTTTGCAATAAAAATTTGTGATTTCTAGTACTTGACAAATTGTGATTTTGTTATTTGACACAATAATATATACATTGTAGTGCACAATTAACATAATACTTATACGGAACATATTGACGCTTAATGAAAAAACGCCCAATACAAGCAAGAAAAAGTAAGATACTTCAAAGCAGGAATTAAAAAATTCAAAATATCTTTAATAATATTTCAATATTAAAATTTAATATAATTCAATATAATAAAATTTTTACAGTACTTATATCGTTCATTCCAATTACGTCATTAGAATTTAATCTGTAATTCGAGATTCTTCTACACTGATTTTCTAATATAAATTAATCATAAAATAACATTAAGATATTATTATGTATTATAATATCATTATTATATTATATAATATATTATTACGTACTCAAGCTCTATTGTGAACAATAATCGCGTTGATTATATTCGTGTAATATAATTTATGTTTTTCCAAGATAGAAATTTGTATTTTGCAATCAATGTTTGCAATGCATGTTTTATACGAAAACTACAATAATAAAGTACATACATTAATAATGATATATGTAAATGCAATGAGAGATATGATTATAAAAACATAAAATTAACGTAAAGTTAAGAATTTTGTTTCAATTTTAAGGTTGAATCTTTATAAATTTCTCTGTCCCAATCATTACTTGGTGATTCTGAATAGTTCACAAGTATGCAGTATATATATCACATTGTTTCTGTAGCCACTATCATAGTTGATTCTATAAAAAGTGTCACTATCATATGTATAAATATTGGAACAAAGTACTTTTCTTGATCAAATAAATATGTGGCTAAACCCAAAAGTTTTAGCTAACGTGATTTGTTTAAAGGAATCACTATATGAAAAAGTTTCGGTGAAATTTGCAACGTTAAAAATGCAGAGAAGCTTAAGTAAAGAAATACTGAAAGAATTTATTAAAAAATAAAAATTATTATTTATCTTGTTACAATAAATATTGTTATTATAGTAAATACTATTTTCTTTGAATTTTTTGAATAATAAATACTAAAAAAAATTGAGTTAAAAAGAGTAAAATGTATATAAAATGCATGCATAAAATATATAATCCGACGTCTAAAAAATCCATTTTATTTATATTATGTTGTATGTAGATAAACTCATTATTCTAATTTAATAAAATGTATTAAATTATTAAATAATATAATATAATATATTTCAATGTATCACAATAAATTTCAATGTTTCAATAACTAAAAATCTTAAAAAAAATCTTAAAATCTTAAAAAATTCTTTTACCTTATAATAATAGTTATTATCTTTGCAAAATAGGAATATCATTATAAAATTTTTAATTTCTCTTTGCACTTTGTTAACTTCCAATGATATTTTATTTATTCCATTAGTTTTTTCATCTACCATTATTAATAAAAATTATTAATCTTCTATGAATTTGTGTGTGTATATGTATGATTTCTTATATAAAAATATATAAATAATATGTACAAATAACTATATAAAATAAAAGATCTTTCGTGTAAAATATTTTATTATTTAATATTGTCAATTTCATTAGAATATTTTAATTGGTATTGGAAATAATTACTAGAAAAATGAATATGGAACATTTATAATGTCTGAAACAAAATAATTATATAAAAATTAAAAAACTTACATCTTCAGCTTTTATACAAAATGTAACATATTTAAGAATGACTGTTAAACAAAGTATAACAAATGATAAAACTTGAAAAAGAGCCTCCATATTAGATACATTTGTTACAATTTTGTATCTATTTGTAATCATATATTTTATTAATGAAACTCTTAATCATCTATAATTCTACACACACACACACACACACACACACACACACACACACGCGCGCGCGCGCGCGCGCGCGCGCGAAATTTTGTATTAATTATTGCATATATACCTTTATATTATAATAAAATACATACTATAAAATAAAAAATATTTAAATATTAAAATCATATTTTGTACAATTCTATTTAAATGTCAGATGTTCAAAAAAATTGTCTATTTGTGAAAACACAGATAAATTCGGCTTACTTGTTACCATAGAAAAACATTTGTATTTATATTCAAGATGTTCAAATGTAATAATATTAAAATGAAGAAGCGAAAAATAAAGATAGAAATATTTGTAGAAATATAGAAAATGAAATTAATAAACCAAAAAGTATTCTTTGAATACATCTATATATAGTATCGTTATACGGCCATAGATCAAGTATAATTAACAGGATTTGATTAACTCTAAAGAAGCTAAATTCATTAGACTCCATCTTTTCATGAAGGCTGAAATACAGCTGCGTCGAAAAACACTGAAAAAATTCATTTCTATCTCCCGTCATATTTTATTAAACTTCTTTGTATTCTGCTCTTGAATTTTTATCGCATTTCTTTTTTGACTATTATTAATAAATTAAAGTTATAAACATCTGGTAATAGATACAAAATTATAATAGGAAAGTTTATATTCTCTGGGAAGAAAAAGAGGTCGGTAATAAATCGATACCTTTTTATTTCATATGATATTCTTGTAATTATCGTGAAAATGCTAAGAGTGAAATAAAAATTGTTTCATAAAGTATGCAAATAAGATGATAATACTGAAAAAGAAATTTTCTTTTTCCTGAAACTGTAAACATTGTCATTATTTTGCGCTAATAATCGTTTTTCAATTTTGCTCGAATGATCGTAAACGTTACTTTAATACTGCTGAACAACTGAATGAATATTCATTTTTATATAATAAATAGTGATAATTCTTGAGACCAAAAATAAAAGAAAGACTAAAGACCGGAAGTAAGATTATTATTACGGGTCATATTTCAATAGAATGTTTCCAAAATAACACAATTATTTAAATTTTATATACATACGTATATCTTTTGTGCTTTAATTTTTTCTATAAATTATAAGTCATTAAATAATGAAATTTTTAATCTGATTATACTTATACATATGTATGAATTTTTTATTTCTAGAAGTAGGGAAAGTAAATACAAAATCTTATATATTTTTTTATTATAAAAGTAAAAAATACGTTCGTTATGTCTTAGGAAAAATATGATATTAATTAATGTTATACTTGTTAGAGAATTGAAAAATTAACAACAAGATCAAAAATATATTTTTTAAATTAAGATGTTTATTAAGATGATTTAATCAAGTTACTCTTTAAAGAGATTTTATTAAAATTAACATGATATTCTGAAATTCGTATAATATTGTGTATATATCTTCAAAAAGTGTTAGCTTAATGGATGTACGTTTCATAGTTTGTTATATGGAGCATAAAATCGTGAAAAAAGATAGCAGTAAACTCATAGTCTAAAACAGACAGATATTGTTTAAAAAATTAATCGATATGACAATTGTTTCTATTAATGATATGTATAAGATCTCACCGTGGCCAAACCTTCTAAACTAGGACTGAACAAACCGGCAGCATTAACTCTGTAACTTTTTATAGTTTTTCTAATCAAAAAAAGTATAAATTTTTGTATTTTTAACGGAGCATTATACCATTGGGTATTGCATCTATATAATTAGAAAGAATTAATTAGTTTTGAAACATGAATTTCACACACATACACATGCGCGCGTACGCACGTACGCACGCACACGTGCGCATGAATATATGTAGAGTATTCGATTTAATGTGTGCTAAATTGCATGGAATGGAGTGCCTTAAGTGAAAAGTCAAAACAGAAAAATTTATAGAGAAGTCTATAGACAATTTTGAGTTAAATCATATTAAATCATATTAAATTTATAGACATTTTTCTAGGGAGTAGGGAAAGAAGACTTAAATTTTTAAAATGATATTCCCTTACAAGAATAACATTATTTGATAGAGCTCGAAAAGGCAAATTTAATTATCAATACTTTTATAAATTTATTTTTAAAATTATGGACGTATTCAATTATTTAAAATAGTTTATGAAGATATCAATGTTTGCTAGATCAATTTGTTAAAACGCGGATATCTCTGAAAATTGTGGAATTAGATGATATATCAGAAAAGAAATTAATGAGATTATGTTGACACTTAGATTATTTTCAGCGCGCCTAAACCATACTCTTCTTTATTGGATTTACAGAAAAGAAAAGTCAAACTCTTTTAATGACAATCCCCTATAAAAAATATAATAGAAGTTGAAAATATGAATCCTCAGACTCCTATGTCACTCTTGCATTATAATTTTTTTAACAATTATAAGTAATATAATTTCATATCTTTTTCTTTTCAAACTCTATTGATAAATGTTATTCTTTTACAGAGATGACATTTAAAAAATTTGATCTCTCTTCCCCCCGTCATCTCCGCCTTAAAGGAATAAATTTCCGTAAATTTGCATGACTTGATTTAAAATTATCTATAAGCTACTTTATTAATTTTCTCGTTTTGACTCTTTTATTTGAGGCACCCTATTTCACGTGATTAACCCGGACAAATTAAATTGGACACTCTGTATCTTTAAATTGTAACATTTATGATATGACAATGTGTTTTAAAAAAACATATTAATGAATACATACATTATTTGATGAACATTACTGTCACAATTTATAAATTCTTGTCCAACAAAATTGCCTATAACTAGAAATATAAAAATAAAAAGCACGATTAAAAAGAATTTAAGAATTTCTAACTTTTCTTGTTCCATGGTTATTATTCGAAACATGTGTAAGTAAAATTGATGATTGCAGTAAATACAAATAATCTTATAAAACTAACGATTGAGATGATAATAATAATATATTACTTACGCGAAAAAGACTAACAGTTGCTAAACATATAGCAATCACAATTATGAAGAGATATGATAACCCAAAACTAACTTGTAATAATTCCGAAAATCTAGAATTAGAATAATAAAAAATTTTTCGTCATTTTGTCATCATTAATTGCAGATAATCATGACAATTTTATTTAATTATCTTTGAGATCTTGTCAATATAATATTCATGTGAAAGACAATTTGGAGATTAATAGCGTACTGACTCAAGCGCTCTTCTATGAATGTCCACCGCAGCGACTATTTTATCATAGAATATATTATAGCTTTTAGCTATAGGTGTTTGTAGAACATTTATGCTTAACATATGTTCCATACGATAACTATAAAATTCTATATATTATGAAAGAAATAAGAAATATAACACCTCATAAGCTTAATTCTACATATAATAAAACTATAATATGGCTCTTGAAATATTTTAATAAATATTATTTAAAATATATTTAATAAATATTATACATTTTTCATATATAGTTTATTTAATAATTATTGATATATCGTTTTATGAGCACAAGACTATGTTTTCACGCAGATGTACGCTTATATTCTTGTGAATAATTTTTTAAATTAATAGTTCATTAATTAATTTAAAAATGTAAAATAATAAATGATTTTTCTAGTCAGTAAAATCTATTTTATGTGCACAAGAGCGATATATCAATAATTGTCAGAAATTTCTATATAAATATGTATATAAAAATACGTGGTGTGTGTGTGTGTGTGTGTGTGTGTGTGTGTGTGTGTGTGTGTGTGTGTGTGTGTGTGTGTGTGTGTTGTGCGTGCGTGCGCGCGCGCGCGCGTGTGTGTTTGTGCGTGCGTGCGTGCGTGCGTGCGAGCAGGAATGTGTGTGCGTATGTATGTATGTTTATATTAATAATAAATAACTTAAAAATATAAATTTGAATTCCCAATATTATTTCTATTTCATTTCTCTATTTTTTTTATAACATTTTCTTTTTTGTATAATTTTTTTCATTACTTTATACTTGTATGATCACATTTAATTAAGTGTAGAGAAAGAAAACACAAATAAAAGAGTAAATAAGAAAATATAAATAATAATGGATAAATAACGAATAAATAATTAATGGTATATAAAATTTGATAAATGTTACAAATAAAAATTCATTAGATCAATATGAAGTGAATAAAAAATGATTTTTGTTTGAAAGATTCTCTTAATCAAAAAGAAGATAACAGTTGAATCCTTAATTAAAAAGATGAAAACAAATATAAATAATAATTGTTTTTAATAAAAATTATTTATTTACAATATACCTAGCAATTTTAAACATTCCAAAAACGTGTAATGCATTAGCTAATATAAATGATTCAGTAGCTACTCCAGTAGTCGTCAAAGCAAGCAATCCAATAATTTCATTTATTACTAGGATATGGAAATATTTCTGTTCATCGATTAAATAGCTTGCCTTCATCAAAAGTTCGCGCGGACGAGATTCATTTAAAGGCATTATTATATCAAATAAGATTGGAATATATTGTATTAAAATACAGACGAAAAATCCGAAATAAATAATTACTAAAATTTTTAAAATTTTATTAATTTTTTTAGTTAAAAATTAATTGTTGGCTTATGTGTAAATATTTAAGTTATTGGTTATGTCAAATTTAACGTTATCAAAATTTAGTTATTTAAAATTATAAAAACTTGTATTTTCTTTTTATAATATATGAATCATATATAAATTATGTATTTCTTATAAGTAAAACAATAATTATAATTATTCGTAAAATATATACGCAAAGAAAAAAAAAAAATTCGACGAAAAATACTGCATTTATAACTTTCAAAGCAGCATAATATAATAAAATTTGAAATCGTTTACTATGTCTATTTTCGATTTCAATTACGTTACTATTACAGATCCAAATTTATATATATATATATATATATATATATATATAAGTTTATATGGAATAAAAGGCCAAAAAATTGTACTTTTAAGATGTATTTTTATTCCTAATATTTCAATCTAATATTTTAATAATTACATTAAATTTAACATAAAATTTAATCAGAATAAAATAATTAATAATTTATTCAATACTTACTTGCTATAGCTATCGTAGACAGTTTTCCGAAGTTAGTATATTTGTGCATTATATCGATTTCTCGATTGTCTGTTAGAATGCTCCAATTATTTTGAATATTTTTTCGAAATTGTTTTATCTATTAATACATATGACATAATATATTATATGTACAATGAAATGTTGTTATATGTTACAATTAACTTCAGATCCAATTGTTATTGAACTTACATTTGTTATAACAGAAGCAAAAGTAATATACTTAATAATCCATATTAAATTAATAAAAAATAGAGCTGACATTTCCAGAAAAAGATCAAGATTGTATTCCGAAACAAATAATTTCGCCAACTGTAAGCAACACTTACTGATGTACGAATAATATTTTATATTTATAGAATTAGTAAATTTTGCATATCTGAAAGAACAATTATTTTAAAAAAATTTATGCACATAAAATATAGATTTAAAGTGTATTCTAAATATTAGATATTACGAATTTATATAAGATAGATTATCTAAGCTGTTTGTTAGTAATTACAAATATTACATTTTCCCCTATATTGAAATGAAAAAAAAAATAAATAAACATCTTGCTCAATAAATCTGATTGAATATATGTCACATGATAATATATGAAAAAAAATTTCAAAAAAAAATGTTATATTGAAATAGTTATCTTGTGAGATCCAGAACGATTTAAAACAACTTAGAAATTATTTTAAAATTACATTAACTTTTTCATAAAAAATATTCAAAATATCTAAAAATAAAGATTGGATTATTTATTAAATAAATCTTCGTAATTTAGAGTATATTTTAAATCGTTATTATATATGCATATATATGTATGCATATATATGTATGCTTAATAATTTTTTAAAATAATTCTTTTTCAAATATGCAGGTGTCATCTTTGTGTCATAATATTTATATTTAAACTCTTTTAAATTCTATTAGCTTTCTTAATTAATTAAATAATAAGCTTATAAGATGCAAGAGTATATCGACTTTTAGAAAAGACATTTTAAGTTGATATAATTAACTTCGAATGTACGAGTATGAAAGTTAAATATTTTGTTACTTCTTTTCCGCAAATCAAATAGTTCTCTCATTACTCTTACTTCGTAAGCGGCTATTATCGTGGAGATAATTTTTTTATAATTTATACATTTTTCATATATGTATATTGTACATAACTATTAATAAGAAAGTTACAAATTATATAAAAATATTTTATTTTGTATTATCTTTGGAATATCTTATAACTCACTTTAATATTGGACACGTATTATGATAAATAATAATTAAAAACTAACCATTTGCATAAAATTTATGCACATAGAATATTTTGATAACACTTCAAATTTCATGTATCAAAATATTTATATTACATCCTTATTCTATAATATTATGTATTAATTAGAAAAAGCAAAAAAAAAATCAAAAAATATCAAAATATATAAATCAAAAAACAATGTAAATATCTTAATCTTATACTTAGACACGAATCAAAATTAAATTATTGTTTTATAATATATGTTTTAATATTAAATATAAATATTTACATTAAAAGAACTATTATCAATATACAGCACACATGAACAATGAGTTAGAATTGAATATATATAGAATGAATAAAATTAAATATATATGGCAAATAAAAACTAAGGTAATGCAAAATACCTGAGTTATTATAGTCAATGTATATATTAGTAATATTAGGATGACTTGAATTCGTCTGATGCTAAGATTATCGTATGGCCAGAGTCCAATCGATGAAAGAATGTAATTGAGTCTATAATATTTCTCCTCGGAAAAGTCCATCTTAGGTAACAGTTAAAATATTACTAAACATCGCTTGTCTATAGAAGCGTCTCTTATCCCACGACCATTTACTTAATAATTTCTTCCAATGCGATATTATTAACTTACCACTGTTAGAAAACTTTGCTGTCGTACAAATACTAACTAAAGATAAAAGCTATAAATTAAGTTTAAACATATATAATATGCTTATATCTCCGCATAAGGAAAATACAAAATTCAAAATAATTTGGAATAAAGAGAAGAAGTGTATATACATTTCTCGAAAAAATGATTGTACTTGATTTTGTTCTATTATAATAATGATTGAGTTATAATATACAATTAAGTAGCATTAATGTTCATTATTTTTGTTATTTCTCTTATAGAGTCTCTATGTACATATAGTGAACATTATGTTAATAAGATATACAAAATAAAACACAATATGATATTATGTGTCTAACTTATGTATTTTGTATTTTAGAATTATTTAGAAATAAAAGTTTTAATAATAATTAAAATTTACTAACAATTAATGATTATGAAATTATAATTTTTCAAATAATAAATGTTAACTGGATTGTATATTAATAGAAAATTTTTTGAATAATTGAGAAACATTTTCATTAAATTGATTTACTTCAAAAAGAAAAGATAATAAATATATAAATTCTAAATAATAATGTAATAATTTACTAATAAAGTAGTATTATAATAAAAAATAAAATAAAATAGCATAATGTTTCAATTATTTTAAAATTACAGAAAATGTATTTTTATTTCAGATATGAATAATGTACAATAAAACCAATAACATCGTCGCATACAAAATTATAAAATAACGATAAACATCTTGTTTTTGATGCTTGAATTATATAAAAAATATACGAATATTTGAATAATAAAACTAAGGGAGGAAAATCACAATTTATTTCAAAGCAATGACACCTGTTGAATATGGAAGAAAATTACAAAGACTATATTCGATAAGCAAAAATATAAATATGCAACACATATATTGTGCATTTCAATAATCTGATATTTATCTTTTCAAAAACATTATAACATAATCCAATGAAAAATATTGTCTTTCTATTACAGAATACGTAATATTATTAATTGTATTTAATAATATTCATTAACTAAGCTCAATTAAGAAGCTTAAATTATAATAATAAATGAATAAAGCATATGATACATAAAATGACAATATTAATATATATTACGTTATTATTTGCAAGAGTATATATATATATATATATATATATATATAAAGTTTGAAATGATAAAGGATTAAATATAGCTCTATATATATATATATATATATATATTATCAAAAATATTTTGGTGCCTATATCTTTGCTATGTTTTGAATATTTTTAATTTTTAATATTTTATATATATATATATATATATATATATAGTGGATAAAAATAATAAAAAATTAAAAATATTTAAAACATAGCAAAGATAGGTATTAAAATATTTTTGATAATGGTGTTTTTATTCAGTTATTTAATCCTTTATCATTTCAAATTTTATTCTGAAATATTACAGTTGTCGTTCCGGTTTAAGTATATTGCTGCGATAAATTATTATTTTCGCATTGAACAGAACACAGTAAAATAAGAGAGTGTCGCTCTCGCAAGCTAGAATAAATCATTATTTATATAATAATTATTTAAATAATTATATTTCACATTTATTAAGGATTAGAATTATATAATAGCAAAAAATTTTTTTACCGTTGACCGTGAAATTACCGTTTACCGTGAAACCTTCTAATGATGGACAATATAAGCCACATAATAACTTTTTATAGTTTTTTGCATGATAAATAATATTTGCTTTTGTGTCCTCAAAGGTGCATTATACCATTGTATGTTGCATCTTCAATTTCAGAAATATTATACGTATATGTATACGTATATATATATATATATATATATATATATATATATATATATATATTTATATCACATTATCTTACTTACATCTTTCTAAAGATATCAGCATCATGATCTATAAATTTCTGTCCAGCGTAATTAGTTGAAAACATGTAGACGAAATGACAAAAAACAATTACAACAGATCTCATTAAATCATCCATTGCATTCGTCGATATTACTATTTGAAAGAGCTGTCAAAAGAAGATGCTTGTCAATTCAGTTTATACCGTTGTTTTTTCAATTTTATGCTACATAAAAATAGTTACCAGAAATAAATTCACGCTCGACGAAGTTACTCCAAGCAGTATTAATGCTAAATAGGATATCGCAAAGATGGTTTTGAAAGTTTCGGAAAATCTTAAAAAAATTATATATTAATATAAAATTCTAAGCAAAGTCTTACTTTCTGAGTTATAATAAAATAATGTATAAAAAGTTAAACAAAGTTCTTTGTCTTTAATAAAAAGAATAAATTATTTGTGTATGGATATTCACATTTTTATTTAAAAGATTTGTTTGTATCTGAATGTTTAAATCTAAAGAAAAATTACATTAAATTACTCTATAAATTATAAACTATTCTAGAAAAAGATAATATAGATTTTGTTTATTTTAATGTTAAACTGTTACAGAATAGATACTTGAAAATGATAGAGCTAAAATTATAATGCACTTAATATTTATTATTATATTAGCTTTTCTATAATCTAAAAGTTTTAAAGGATAAGTTTCGTTTTTGATACATTTATTTATATAAATTCAATAATTCAATTAGAAAAAATAATATATTAATATAGGATTTTAATATATATATATATTACAATACTGTCTCAATTGCTCTCCTGTGGCCATTTATAGCAGCTACTATATTTTCATAAAAAGCGTAATTTTCGTAAACGTTTTTCGTAAACGTATTTGGTACACTTTTGTCGATTATACGTTCCATACGATAACTATGGAAACAAAAGGTTAAAAACATATATTGTCCATTAAGGCAGTTAAAAAAATACGAAATACCTTACCTAGATATTTTAAACATTCCAAATGCATGTATGGCAAGTGTTAAACAAAATAATTCAGTAGATAAGATTGTCATTGCAGCAACCATAAGTCCTACATCTAAATGAAATTGAATCGTGTGATAATATTTTTTCTCATTGAGAAAATATTCGACTCGGAATAAGTCAGTTTGCCGAGATTTATTTAATGGTGCTACAATGTCAAGAAAAATTGGCACATACTGAATGCACAAAATTGCGATTATACGTATATAGATCAATACTGAAATTATCGAATATCGATAAAAATTAAATTTTTAACATAAAATATTTTATAATATTGTGATATTTTTATACACAATTATACGTATTTAAATCGATTAAAATTATGTTTAAGATTTGAACAAAAATATTGTTATTGTAAAAAAGATATTTGTTAATTGTATTAAAATATTTTACTTGCTAGAGATGTAATGAATAATTTTGCTGCTTTTGTATATCGACGAATTATTTCAAGCTCGTTATTATCTTTCAAGGCGTTCCAATCATTCTGAATTTGTTGCATTAACTCCTTGATCTATTATTAGTAATAGAAAAGAATGAAAAATTAATATAATTTTTTGAATTAAAATATTTTTTGGTGATATTTTAATTAAGTTAAGCATTAAGTTAAGTATTAATTTAAAATTAAATTGAAACTTTTGTGAATTTTTGCATTTAGTCATGTTTAAAATGTATTTACTAAATGATAAATTTTTAAAATGTATAAGTAACCAATAAGTAACCAATATTTGGATTTTATCGAGATAACTGAATCCGACTGATCAATTAATAGAGAATTTTGAATAAGAATTGAATAATAATTTGTAATAATCCAATTATTCACAATTACTTGATTTGGAATCATCGAAAAATTTAACGAACATAATCCAGAATTAATTTCAACATTTTGAATAGCATATGCTTCTATTTATCGTTTTTCACATCGGTTTCTATAATAGTTTTTTTCCAGAAAATAATTTCTGAAGAAAATGTAACATAACAGATACAATACAAAGCTTTTATGTTTTCAATTAGTACATCATATTGCAATAACTCATATAAAATTTTATAACTTTATAACTTGTTCTATTTTTTTTCTTAATAATCATATCTCTTGGCATTATGATACAGCATAATAATCAATAATAATAATTAATAAATAGTATTTTTATTACTTATACTTTCTGTAACAAAATAAAAAGTGACGTATTTTACGGTAAATAACATGAATGGCAAGGCGGATGATAAGACTCTTAAAACGAGATCTATATCATATTTCGTTGAAAATAATTTTATTAACTAAAAGTAAGGTATAATAATATATTTATGTATTATTACGTACATCTTCAAGATGCAAATAAAACAAATTAATAGAGGGAAGGCAGTAAGTTCTTGATAATAGACGTATGTAACATTCTATATGTAGCGTTTAATGTAATTTAATTATCATACCTGAGGAGATGTTACTGATATTAAAATAAAGGAGGAGATGATGCCTTGAATTTGTCGCAACGTAATATAACGATGTGGCCACAGACCAATAGTGGATAGAAAAATACGATTAAGTTTACAATAATGATAACCATCGAAGTCCATTTTTAATAACACTAAAAATATTTCTGTTCTCTAAAGTTTTCGTAATGCTTTAACCAAATGCTTTAACAAATTGCACATTTGTTCTGAATTCTAATATTTCTTTTTTTTTATATTCTTCATATCGTGTTTTCAAGAAAATATATTTAATATTTATAAATTATTATATTTATTATTTATAAATTATTATATTTATAAAATATATTTTATATAATGAATATGATGGTGTTATTTTTAAATTATATATAACTGCTAGAAAAGTAAAATCAATTTTCTCCTATAGCCAGTCTAAGTTGTTATTACAGATAAATAGCACATTATTCAAATTACAGGAAAACACAACTATGTATTACTCTCAAGCAATATTTTTTAGTCTTTTCAATTTGTGTCGGCTCAAACCATCTATGAATTTAATTTGTAGGGATAAAAGTTTATTATTATGTGAACAGTCATTGGATACACAACAAATAATGAACTGCATGTTAATTCGGTATAGCATGATAGTTTGATTAGATATAAGTGATAAAATTTGGATAGAAACAAATAAAGTAAAAATTTAGAATTATTTACTTAGATTTTAAAAATTTCGAAAATGAAAAAAATTATGCTTGAAAATTGGTCAAAAAAACAAGTATTTTATTTCAATTATTACTGTACTTTTTATTATTGATATAAAATAAAACATGTCATTTTAATAGAACATATTTCTTTATTATTCAAACATTGGACAATATTATATTTTAACTAACTGTGTATGATTCATATTGCTAGAGACAATAAAAAATTAATAATCAGGTAATAAGAAATTAAATTATAATTGATATAACAATAGGTGATTAATTAATTGTAAGTCTTTAGATAACAAATTATAATTACGAATTAATATAATATTTTATATAAATTTTATATAAAATATTTTTTATATAAATATTTAATCAAAAAATTTCAATTATCATTTATTATTTGCACATACATTAAGAAGATATACATATTATTATAATAAATAGAAATAACAAAACAATTCGATTAATAAAATCGAACAAAAAAGGAAATCATTTTTAAAATTTAAATTTCATTTTTAATCAATTAATTTTACTGACTATTATATTATTAAAACTTGTATCATATACTTCTAAGGTAATAAAACAGCTCTTTATAGTTTTGAATGCTAATTATACAGAACAAAGAACCATAAAATAAGAAAGCGCCATACTTAAACTCTAAAACAGAATATATTTTTTGTAATTAATTAATATAGCCATTAATTAAAAAATCAATATATTATTAATTAATCAATTTATTTTATTAAATTAGTATGATTTCTTACTGTAGCAAGACCTTCCAAACAAGGACTAAACATACCACCGGCATCAACCTTGTAACATTTTGTAGTTTTTTGTATCAAGAAGAGCATTAATTTTTGTGTTTTCAACGGAGTGTTATACCATTCTGTATTACACCTAGAATTATATGCAAAATATTGAATATATATTATATGATTAGAATAATATGAATTGTATTGTTTCAGAAATAATACATATACAAAATGTAAAATGTAATCATATTACCTACACTGTACGATAGAAATGCATATCACAATTTATAAATTCCTGCCCAGCATAATTAGCTAGAGTTAAAGCTAAAATATGTATTGTTATGAATAGGCTGGATTTAATAATTTCTAAGATATCTCTTTCTATCATTATTATTTGAAATAACTGCAAATAACAACATGTATAATATAAAAAGGAATAAAATAAAAGATTCTTTTTCAGAAATTTATAGAAAACTGCAATCAAATAAAATCTTTTGTTTTAAATGTTACATTACTTACATTAAATAAATTGATGCTTACTGAACATACACCAATCACAAACAAAATTAAATATGCTGGTCCAAAACTCGTTTTCAATAATTCAGAAAATCTTGTTGAATAAAACAAATAATTCATCATTAAATAATTCATAAATTTATATAATTCATCATTATTATTCTTTCAGTAGATCGAATAAAAAAATAATTTTTAAAACATTAATTTAAGATTAATGTAGGTCAAATATTGCACAAAATTATATTTAGATTACGATTAAAAATAAATTATATTAATCGATGTGTGTTAGTAATTTGATATAAACAATCACTTCTATATTCTCATCAATATTATTTATGTGTATTATTTATGTGTAAGATTATTTTAAATAATCATAATACTAACTCGATTGCTCTTCTATGAAAGTCTACTGCAGCGACTATTCTTTTATGAGATATGGCATACTTTTCAGTTATACACATTTGCGAATTAATTTCGCTTAATATATATTTCATACGATAACTAGAATGATTCAGATATTAAATATATATAATATAATATAATTATATGTTATGAGTCTCTTATTTAAATAATTTTATATTACAAATATCTAAATAATAAAACTAAACTCTAAAATAAAAACTCTACAGATATAAACAATTTAATAATTAATAATTAATAATAAATTTAATAATTAATTAATTTAAATAAATAACAAATAAATGAATTTATAAATAACTGTGAATAATAATTTAATTATAATAAAAAAACTTTTCAAAAATGAGATTTTTTTCAAAAATAGAAAAAAATACGGATTGAAATATTAATTAGAAAAATATTAACTTAAAAATTTTCAATTATGAAATCTAATAAAAAGAAAGAATAAAATAAAAAAATAAAAGAAATAAAAGAAAGCTTTAATAAATAAGATGAAATATATTTACCTAGCAATTTTAAATAAGCTGAAAGCATGTAATGCATTTGTTAATGAAAATGATTCAGTAGCTAGTACATTGGTTGTTGCAATCAATAGTCCAATAGCTATGTGTAATGTTATGATGTAAAAATATTTGTCATGATCAATAAAATATTCTACAGGAAATACAAATTTGCGCGGACGAGATTCATTTAAAGGTGACACAATATCGAGTAAAATTGAAACATATTGAGATAAAATATAAAATAAAATAACGATTATATACACAGATACTGAAATGAGTAAAGTATCATTAATTCAATCTGTATAATTTTATATAATGTAGTCAATTATATAATATAATATTATACTACATTTATATACATGTTAGAACACTTATTATATTAAAATTATTTTATTTTATTAAAATTAATTGAATTATTAGCATTAGATGCAACATATATTTAATTGATATCTGCGATCTGCATCTTATTGTTAGAAACGAGATAATCGATTATCATAATGTAGAATATTTAAAGTTTCATCGAATAATTAACTAGTTTTCATTTATAAACTAATTAAAAATTCATTGTGCAATTAATTGCATAAACCATTTAAGAATCCTAGACTGACGAGCGAATTCCGACAAAAACATTCACATATATGCACATCTAACATATATAGATACATTTATGTATACATACATACACTCATACATATATTTCTGTACACATGATACACATATGAGCAAATTTTTGTACTGCTTTTTTGCATTACATTAAATATCTAGCTTAATTCTAAAAACTCAATGACTCTTTATGTAATCTTCTAGTTCAGTAATAGTAGAGTTTTATAGGTACAGGTTGTAAAATTTTTATATAAAGCAATATTGGCGCGACAGCTTGACAGCTTTGGACGCCATTTTAAAGTACCAATGGTAAAAAAGATCGAAATTTAAAAAATTTTTCTCGTTCTTGATACGAAATTCATATGCTAGACACGTATTAATGCATAAATTTTAATGATGAAAAAGAATTTCCAGATCTATAAAGTTAATAAAAAATGAGAGCAATACAAAATTACTGCGTTTTGTCGGTAATACAAACAAGTCCAGTATCCTCTTAAATTCTCTTGTTTCAAATTAGTTTTATCAATTAAGTTGTGAAAAACAATTATCTCATTTTTAATCTATATTTTATTTAATAATGTAGCCATATTCAAGAATTAATAATTAGTTCGTTTAAAAATTAACATTTAAATATTCCTTTAATATTTACTTGTTAAAACTAATGTAAGTAATTTCCCGATGTTTCCATGTTTACATATTATTTCGATTTCGTGTTTATCTATCAAAGTGTCCCAATTATTTCGAATACGTTCCCGGAATTCTTTAATCTACTAATAAATATAATAAGTATTTTTATAATATATGATAATATATTTTTAATTACTTATTTTTAATCTTACATTTTTTAGAACAGCATAAAATGTGACATATTTTATAAAAAATAGTATAAAAATGATATTATAAGATAGAATCTTTAAAAAAAGATCGGAATTATGTTCTGAGACGCACAATTTTGTCCACTAAAAAAATGAATATTAATGTCTAAACAATATTTAATTTTATAACGTATAACAGAAAACATTATTAAACAGGACATATCATCAAAACACTCAATGCACGAAGAAAATATTTACATCAATACAATATTACTATAATACGAAGTACTATATAAGAATATAATATCATCAGTGTAAATGTATTGCAAATGTAAAGCATATAGTAATATACCTGAGTACTTAAAAATGATATACTTATTAGTAATGTTAATATAAAACGGAAATATCTGACTTTAAAATTATCATATGGCCAAAGACCAACCGTTGATAAAAGAATACGATTAAGTCCATAATATCGTTCTTCAGGGAACTCCATTTTAGACGATAATGTAAACATTACTGAGCATAAGTAGTTTATAAGCTTATAAACCTATAGAGTTTTTTTCCTCATACTTTAGTGATTTTCATAACTATTTTTTTTCTTAACTTTTCTGTATTGCGTGTCTGTTGTAGACAGTTCAACTAGAAATAATAAATTTTTAAAATACTATATCTACACAAATGGGAAAGGGAGATAAGATAATAATAGGGAAAGAAAAAGGTGCGTAGGAAGAAACAAAACGCGGTAATAAACTATATTTATTTATGTATTTATTCGGAATAATGATAAGTAATAAAAAGTAATTGTCATAATGTTCAGAATACAGAGCATGTTTTTTTTTATTTCTCATCTTTTTGCAATTGCATATATAAAAAATAAAATGTCACTGTGAGTTTATATCTTTACGTGTCAGCTAGGCTAAAAAATGTGATACTTTCATATATATTTAGCATTTGTGGATTACTATATATAGATTAAAAAGTGCGTGCGCGCGTGCGCGCGTGCGGTGTGCGATGTGCGGTGTGTGTGTGTGTGTGTGTGTGTGTGTGTGTGTGTGTGTGTGTGTGTGAGCGCGCGCGCGCGCGCGCGGGGGGGAGGGAGGAGGGTGGGAGAGCGCGTGCGCTATCATATTAGAAATTTGAAGATGAAAGATTTTAAGAAAAGTTATTAATTATATTATATATAATCTGCTCCATTTCTAACAGGTATGTTAAGTCAATACTCGCATTTTCCGAATTTATTGCCTTTTTCCATAGTGCCAATTGAATCTTTCGTGAGCATTTGTCATCGCGGAAATCGCTTTGATAGTTATGTGTATCAAAAGATTAATAGTGTAATATTATATTAATTTCTATTCTTTTTGTTTAAAAAAATATATAGCGCACATGTAGCGTGCGTCTGTTGTGTCTAATAATAATGTCAATAAAAATTGTAACATACGTGTAAAATAACATTTCCTTGAGACATTTCTTTATCAAATATATCTTATCTGTATATTTTTATTTATATTTCTTTATAAAATATAAAACAATATATATTCTAAAATCTTTGAAAATATTCAATATACTTTTAGTATATTTTTAGTGAATTTTTTCTATATTTTTAGTTAAAAAATATTAATATCTTAATTGCTACCATAACAATATTCTGTATTTATGCCCACATTTTGTTATGAATGTCTGTACAGTTTGTGGTTTATGAAAAATATTGTATATAAAAAATAATAATTGTCCAGTATAGCTATTGTAAGATAAACAAAAACAAAAAAGATAAATACGCATTCATAGATATTAATAATTCGCTGGCATATTTTATTCCAATAAGTATCTGAAAAATCTATAGCAAATTAAAAATTGTTACTTTTTTATTCGTAAAAATTTAAAAGACAAAACATTAAAAGGCCTAATAATATACGTCATATATAATTATGTCAATGTTTATTATTCAAACGAAAAATATATACCATTAATAAGATTACTTCAATAATAAGAAAAAAACAGAAATTCTACTATCAAATAGGTATGAAAACTTGTTATATTATACGCAAAACAAGCATAATCAGTCAGTAATTATAATTTTCCATATAACAATTCAAGAACTTTCATATGCTCCTATCCTATGTATTAATATGATTAGTCTTGTACAATCTTTATATGTGTATATTGTAAAAGAAGAAAGATTTGTGCAATATTTTAATCAAAGATACATTGAAATTAATACATGTTAAAAAAAATACAAAAATGTACTTTAATGTTTATTAGTCATAATTACTATATATTAATTATTTGATTAATCACTAATAAATCTGATTAATGATTAATTAATTTATAATGTTGATTTTCTGATGATAAGAAATCAATAATCAAAATAATATAAATAATATAAATAATAAAATACAAAAACAGAGAATTATTTTTAAATAATAAATTATAAATTATACATTACGAGTCTTTCCTATAGACACGTAACTATTTAATTATATACAATTATATAAATTTATTGCTTACATTAAGAAAATCGATGTATTTAATACATATTACTCTAATAAAGTGAAATAATAAAATAATTCAATTAAGAAAACATTTTTTTTAAGTTCAAGTTGTGTTTGTTAATTTATTATATATAATTTTATTTTTAATTATATTATTTGTTCTAATATCTACATATCTCCAGAATAATAATAAAACACTTTTTCATTAGTTATTATATAATTAAACATATTATGACTATGCAGAGCGAAGAACCATAAAATAAGAAACCGACATACTTAAACCCTAAAATAAAGGATATTTTCATGTAACTAATCTGTATAGTGATTAATAAATTTTGATACATAAATTTAATAAAATTTCTTACTGTGGCCAAACCTTCTAAGCAGGGGCTAAACATACCACCGGCATCAACTTTATAACATTTCGTGGTTTTTTGTATCAAAAAAAGTAATAGTTTTTGAGTTTTTAACGAGGCGTTGTACCATTTCGTATTACATCTATAAAATACTCAATTATTACATGATTACAGTAATATGGATTATTGATTGGATGGTTTAAAAAGATAATATAACGTTACGAAAGATATATAATAATAGTAATTATGTTATTTACATTGTACGATAGAAATCCGTATCATAATTTATAAATTCTTGTCCAGCATAATTAGCTAGAGTTAAATACATAATATGTAGAAATATAAATAAGACAGATAATAACTTCCACTATTTCTTTTTCCATTGTTATTATTCGGGATAACTATAAGTAACAGTGATTGTTTAAAAGAATTAATCTTTTTATGAAGAATAAAGTTTTTGGATCAATGACAGGTATAATTAAAAATATTAAAATAAAATTTTTAAATGTATTACTTAAATGTATTACTTACATTAAATAAATTGATGCTGGCCGAACACACACACGCCACAAATAAGACCAAATACATTTTTCCAAAACTTGTTTTTAATAATTCAGAAAATCTTATAAAATAAAGTATTTTTTATTATTATCCTTTCATTTCCTCAATATCAAATTATATTAGATTTAAAATAAATTCTTTAAAATAAAAAGTTTTAATATAAAATAATTTAAAATGTGCAACAATTCTAGTTTGTAATTTGAATAAAATGAATATTATATTGATTAATAAGTGTTGATAATTACGATATAAATATCATTTTCTCTCACCGATATTACTCATATATATGATGCAAGTTTTATTTAAATAAATTTCAGATACTAACTCGATCGCTTTTCTATGGAAGTCCACTGCAGCGATTATTCTATTACGAGACATGGCATATTTTTTTGTTGTATGCATCTGTGGATTAATGTCACTTAATATGTATTTCATACGATAACTAGAAAGATTTAGACATTAAATTAGCATATGTAACACAATATATTACATAATTAATGTATTAAATATATGTATAATAGTTGAAAATATTTAAAATTATATGATTTTATTAATATTAATATTGTATATTCTAAAAATATATATAAAAAATAAACAAAACAAAAATTTAAATAAAAGTTTAGTAAATACAGTTAAATTAATCAAAATTAATAAATACAACAAGTAAAATGTCCTAAACAGATGTTAATTATTAATATAAAAGATATGCTACGCTACTTAATTTTGCAAAGAGAGAAGAAAATATTAATTAAAAGATATAACTAGATCAAAAATAATAAAAATATATGTAATTTAAATGTAAATAAAATTATTCTTAAAGAGAGAATTGATATGAATTAAGGTGTTTACCTAGCAATTTTAAATAATCCAAAAGCATGTAATGCATTTGCTAATGAGAATAATTCGGTAGCTACACCACTGGTGGCTATACAAGATAATCCTATAGCTATGTGTATTGTTATAATATAAAAATATTTCTGCTGATCAATAAAATATTCTATTGGAAATAAAAATTTGCGCGGACGAGATTCATTTAAAGGTATTACAATATCGAGTAAGATTGAAATATATTGTGTTAAAATGAAGAAGACAATTATGATATAAACCAATACTGGAATGATTAAAGTATCATTAATTTAATTATATAATTAATAATTATATAATTCTTTAAAGTAAAAGTTAAAATTATATTAATTCCTAATCTAATTAGCTAAATCTAATTAACATTAATACGACGAATAGAGTAAAAAAAAATTATATTTTTAATTTAATATGTGATAAAAAATACATTTTAGAATTATTTTTCATATTTTAAAATTATTTTTTCTATTATAGAATATTTAAAATATATTGTGGAGTGATCCACTATTTTCAAATTATAAAGTTTTTAATTAATTTAAAAACAATTTTGTTTTAAAAGAAACTTGTCATTTATTGCAATTTTATCTTTTAACATTTTAAAAATTATTGAAAAACAACTTTCTTATTTTTAGATTTAATTATTAGGATTTCAATAATTTAGTAATTATATAAATGATTAATTCTACTATATAATAATAATTAAATAGCTTACTTATTATAAATATCGTAAATAATTTTCCAATGCTTCCCTGTTTAGACATTATTTCGATCTCATAATTATCTGCCAAAAGACTCCAGTTATTTCGAACATGATCTCGAAATTCTTTAATCTATTAGTAAGTATTTAATGAGTATTATCTATATATATATAGCATATTTTATTCCATATTCAATTAAATAAAATTTAAACTTACATTTCTTAAAACAGCATAAAATGTGACATATTTTATAGAACATGCTATGAAAATAATATTGTAAGAAAGTACATTTATCAAAAGGTCAATACTGAATTCTGCGACAAATAATTTTATCGACTGAAAAGAGATCTATAATGACAATTCATTCAATTATATATTTAGTATTACTGTATTTTAGGAAAAACACAATATCATTAAGATAAACGACAGTGATAAGAGATTTATAAATTCATGCTAACATGATATTGATGTTATTAAATATTATATAAAAATAATTTACATAAAATACGTACAGATATACTAAAAATGCAAATTATGTGATAATACAAGTACCTGAGTACCTGTAAATGATATCATTATCAATAAAGATAATATGAAACGAAAGTGTCGAACTCTAAAATCATCATATGGCCAAAGACCAATTATTGATAGAAGAATGCGATTCAATTTATAATACCGTTCTTCAGGGAACTCCATTTCACACAGACGATAGTTTAAACGTTACTGAGTTTATAGATTCTGTCTATAGAAACTTTTTTTTCTTATAGCTAGCTCAATGTTCATAATTATTTTTTTTCTATTTTTTAGAGTTTTCTATAACGCGCGTCTATTATATAGATAATTGAAATAGAAGTTATCTATTTCAAATTAGGAATTCCTATAAAATGTTTATATTTATGGGGAGATAAGATAATAGGAAGAAAACATGAAAATGTGCGCGACTCGTCTAGAAAGGCGATATATCTACTTATAGTTATACTTATGTTATAAAAAGTAATGATGATTGGTAATAAAGTATAAATTGTCATAATTTTCAATGCGCAATATATATCAATATTTTCTTTTTTCTTAGTAGATGTAACTGTAATAAAGAGGGAAGCGTTACTTTCTCGAAATTGATACATTTACACATCAGCTAGCGAAACATGTATTGTGATATTCTATTGAAACATTTTCTGTTTATGAATTGTTTCAGATTGAAAAATGTTTGACGGTGCTATTACTAAAATTTTCATATTATTATATTTATTGTAGAACAAAATATCAAAATTCCAAGGTTTGAAAATTATTTAGATTATGTAATAAAAATTACAAAATATATAACAGCAATTGTTGGAAATTTCATTTCTTTCTTATAAGTATATTAACATAATATATATTTTACATAATTCTTTGATAACAATTAGGCTTTTTAAATAATATATTAACTGATTTATTGATGTAAATTCTGTTACTTATTGTTTGACGGAAAAGCATATTCTATTACTCTTTCTCTCTCTTTTTTTTTTTATATGTGCGTGCATGTGTGCGTGTGTGCGTGTGTGCGTGTGTGCGTGTGTCGTGCGCGCGTGCGCGCGTGCGGTGTGCGGTGTGTGTGTGTGTGTGTGTGTGTGTGTGTGTGTGTGTGTGTATTTATATAGAAAAAGAAGAAGGTTATTTTATACTAAAATTGGATTAGATCTTTTCTTTTTGAAGAATGTTAAAGTTAACAAAATTTATAACTATAGGGTTTTATTGAATTGTTTTATGTAATTTTTTGTAATTCAAGCTAATAAATATTCTTTTATTATTTTTTTTTTCACATATCTGTGAAATACACAATGATTTTGATTATATCTTATTAACAAATTATTTTTTTTGTTTATAATAACGATTAATATATGTGGCTTTAAAATGATATAGATACACATTAAAAATCACATTAAATTGAATTATATTCATATGAGTTAGACCGAAGAAAATATTATTCGACGTTTTGCAGTGAAGAAATAGATCATGTAAGTAGCGCTAGAAATTTGATACGAATGAAATTATGAAATTATTAAACATGATAAATTAACGTGGTATACAAACGCAATTTTTGTCACACATAATTGCTATTACTAGTACTGAACAGATGATAGTACCGTGAAATAAGATATCGATGTAGCAAGAAGCTGCAACAAGATATTAATGTTATTGTTGAGAATCAAATTAATGCTTTATAGTGATTGTTATCGGTTACCGTAGTAAATCCTTCTAATGACAGAACAAAGTTGCCACCAGTAATTAGTTTGCAACTGTGCATACTTCGATGCAGAATGAATATAATTAATTTTTGTTCTCGTATTGGTATACGATACCATCGAGTATCATATCTATAATTTAATAAAAGCAAGTGATTATTACTTACAGAGCAGTAAATTAAACCGATATGATATAAATTAAATTCGATACGATATAAATTACAATAAAAATGGTTATAATAAAATTGATATTATATAAATTGTTTATCAAAAGAAAATTAGTTCTTCAAATCGGTTGCGTTTCTCAAAAAGTAGATTAATTGATATTGTTATGATTATAAAGAAACAAGAAGAACGTATCAATTAAATTAAAAAATTTTTAAATATTATTAAAATCTCTACTATATTGTCAACAATATCTTTGTTGCTATTCAATTGCCAACAAATCTCTTATTGTTAACAACATTTGTACTCACACATTCTCATGAACGCTCATGCTGTGATCTATAAAAACCTGTCCGGCATAATTGCCACAAAATATGTAAACAAAATGGATAAGAACACATATACTAGATGTTAGTAACTCATCGGTATCTTTTATTACAACTATTGCCTGAAAAACCTACAGGACAAAAGACATTACTTTTTAAACAAAATAGGTATTCTTAAAAAAATTACTGTTAATCATTATCATACGTTAACATTTATTACTTACGCGAAATAAATTAACAGTTAATGATACCACTCCGATCAGTATCAAAATGAAATAAGATACTGCTAATTTGGACCATAAAAATTCATGAAATCTTCAACAATAAAAATTGTTCAAAATAAAATATATTAACAGATTATAATGAATGAAATAGAATTAATAAAGTCATCATAGTAAATAATGTGTGAATGTGTGGTACAAAATAAAATTTTTTTACATAATATTATTCAAACGTGTATAAATATTAATTGTGCTATAAAAAAATAAGTTTTGTTTTCAGTAACTTTAAACTGTACACATATACCAACTCAAGAGCTCTCTTATGCATCTTTATTGCTGCGACTATCTTTTTATGAATCATTGTATTTTTCACAAAAGGAGAGAGTTGCAGAATATCTTGATCATAAGCATGTTGTAATCGATAACTATTAAAAAAGTAATTATGATTGAACATAAAATATATTAAAATCGTTTCTTTTTTCTTGATAATAACTCTTCTTTCTTATTAAAACGATTTCTCGTAACTTATTACTCACCTAGCAATTTTAAACATTCCACAAGCATGATTAACATACGCTAGATAAAGCGTTTCTGTACCCAGAGCTATAGTCATGCCGAAAATTACCGTTATATATATATGGTAAAATATGATATAAAAATATTTCTGTTCATCGATAAAATATTCCACATCAACCGGCAATTTTTGTTCACGAGAAAAATTTAGCGCCATCACAAAATTGAGGATATTAGGCAAATACATATTTATTAGAAAAGTAATTGCGCATATATATGCAAATGCTATAATTATTACAAATTTATTATTATAAATACATAATAGTATTAATATTATAAGCAAGATATTCACAACACAATTATCTTACATGCTTTTTATATATTTTTATCCAATATTTCTTATAATAGTTTATTTATCATATATACATACATGTAATATGTGTGTGTGTGTGTGTGTGTGTGTGTGTGTGTGTGTGTGTGTGTGTGTGTGTGTGTGTGTGTGTGTGTGTGTGTGTGTGTGTGTGTGTGTGTGTGTGTGTGTGTGTGTAATATATATATATATATATATATATATATATATGTATATATACCTGAAAAAGTTATTGTACAGAGTCGTCCGAAATTTGCATATTTATGGATTATTTTGAGTTCATTTACGTCTTTCAAAGTATTCCAATCATTTTGGACCCATTCCATAAGCTCCTTTATCTATGATCATAATTTATTTGATGAATGAATAATAACGAATAATGAAAATCAATGCATTTCTAATGATTTTGTTTACTCTTATAACAAATAAGTAACAAAAATATTTTATGATGAGATAATTAATGAAATGAGATAATTAATGAAATTATACAGAGTATTTCTTATAATTCGATTATTTAGAATATCTCTGTTGTTTCTAATAATACGAAAAAAATGTTAAAGCGTAAAATTATTCGTTTTCAATGGACAAATATTATAACAGACAGCACTTTTTGTCTATTATTTAACGAGATTTCGAGATAAAAAACTTTTTGTCAAATGGTATAGCATAATAATTAAGTTTACAAAATTCAATTATATAAGATCAACTTAAACATAAAAAAAATCATATTTAAATGTGATTCTTTTATGTTTAATGTCATCTTAAGATTAATATATCTCTATATGGTTGAATTTATCTTTTTTTATGAACTACTTATTACGTTAATGAAAATATGATATTTTATTTGAGAAAATGCTGATGATCTCGAAATAATCGAGTTACATAAAACATCTTGTATATCCTAAATTTAAAAAAAAATCTGTTGATTATTATAAAAACTGTCTACAAAACCAATAGATTGAATTTTAAGTTAATCATATAAATTAATATCATTTTGTATACATACACTTGTAGGAAGTAGTAAAAAGGTGACGTATTTCACAATAATGATAAAACAAGGAAAGGTTAATGACAAAACTCTCAGCGTAATTACTATATCGCACTTTGATGTAATTATTTTTGCAATCTACAAGCAATACTTTTCGTAATAAACGATACAATAATTAAATAACAGCTATATTAAGTATAAGAATAATGAATTACTTAAATTGATACAATCGCAAAAATTTTTCAAGAAAATATGTGAAAAGAAATTTAGTTATAAAGACAAATTTAGTTCTAATTGTTAGAAAGTTTATAAAAAATAAATTTGATAAAGCATCGAGAAGAGAAGATTTACTCAATTTATATTTATGTCCTGATCGTACCATTGCGGTGGTACATGACACAATAAGACTAGATGACACCAACATTTTAATTCGTTTAAATATTGATTCATCGTACGGCCACAAACCAATCGATAACAAAAGCATACGATTCAGCTCATAATATTTGCTTCCAATGAAATCCATTTTCGACAATAGTCAAAACCGTTTTGTCTGAGTAAAAATGTGAAAAGATCTGACGACAATGAATTTTACAATATTATAGTCCGCAATTTTACTTCTCTTTATTTCCATATAAAATTGCAGTTATTGTTTCAGATCGTTATATACACGCTTGTGATATTACTATTTATAGTTAATTAAGATATATTTACTTATAAAAAGAAAAAAAGAAAAACTTGGATGATTGATAAATATTTTTTGCATTTTCTGCTGTAGAAGATGTAATACACGTATTAATTTTATATGTATGTAATTTTCTTGACATCATTTTCGTTTCAAATCGACGCAAGCGCGATCAAAGTTTCCATTCAAGAGAAACTCTACACTTTCACTTGAGCAGTCAAACGGTACGTTTCACACTTTGCTAAAGTACTATCATAATAATAAAATATAATATATAATTACATATACAACATTTATAAATTTAGTATACTAAGTTAAAATTATTAAGTTAAGTACTCTTCAAATATTAATTTTAATTTTATTGAAATTATTTTATTTAATATCTTACGTAAGAATTAAGTCCATAGAAATTAAGATATTAATAAATTAAGAACAGATTAATAATTGTGCACCGGTAGTTAAAGTTTTGTAGTTAAAATATTTCTGTCTAAAAGATTTTAAATTTGATAATATAATATACATTTATAAATCAATATTTATTTATATTAAAAATGTTAAAATATTAAACACTTTTAAAATTATTAACACATTGACGGAAAATATTAAACAAATTACAATGTTGATATTATTTTTATTATTAATTAACAATCTTATGTAATATATAATAATATAATTAAAATAACAAAAAATAAAAATAATTAATTATACATTGTGATACTTGTACTTGTTTTAAATTTTAGTGGCGTTTTTGTCAAGTTTAATAAATTGAAAAAAATATATTTCGCCAACATTTTATTAAAGTTATTTTTCTACCAATTTAAAGTTGACTACAGTATATATTATAAAGTTTTATTATTAAAACTATTATTTCTGTACGGACCAGAGTACCGTGAAGTACGACAAAGTCGTACTCATAAGCTGAAATTTAAAATTACGTTATGCAAAGAAAATTATATATATGATTATTTTTATTTAACTTTAATGACAATATAATTGATTGAAAATGTGTTTATACATAAAAATTCTAAAGAATAAAGCAGATGAATATGATTATTAATTACAAACAAATCTTCAATAAGAATTTTATATATGCTAATATATTATATAAAAAAAATTAAAAAATTAAAAAATTTCATCACTAATAATTATAATGATATTAATATTAATTTAATTATTTTTAAAATAATTAAATATTTCATACTAGTACATTACATTTACCGTTGCAAAGCCTTCGAATGATGGAACAAACATTCCTCCCACAACCATTTTGCAACTTCTCGTACTTCTTTGCATTATAATTGGCAATAATCTTTGTGCTGGTAAAGGCGCACCTTGCCATTGTGCGATATATCTGAATAAAGTTTATTTGGTTTTCATATTTGATATTTGATATTTATATACAGGGTGTTCCAGCACTGTCCCTATCGCTCGTGAGGAAATAGACGGAGCGAGATAAATCAAAATGTCTTATACCATTTTGCGATATTCGCAATAATTTTCGAGTTATTATGTATTAAAGTTGCACAAATAAGAATGCGCGCTCACCCGTAGGACGGCCCAGCGTGTCGACATTGGCCGCTCGGCGATGATTGGGCAGCGCGCGGCGAGAGGAAGGATGAGCCACGCTTATTATCATGCCGAAATTCGCGTCAACGTTATACACGCGACATTATTAAATACTTTATTCTTTATAATATTTATAGCTTTTTTAATAACGTAATATTTATAGTTTTTTTAATAGCAAAAAGTGAAATTAAATAATGTACTAATTTCGCGAATGTAGCCTAATATGTAATTCCTTCTAAAGTCACAAGAACAGGATAAATATTATCACTTTAAACGACAGTTGTAGTTTAAATTTTTTTCTTGAAATTATACATAATGATAAGAATCGAATATTAATGTTATTCGAGTATTGACTACAACTGTCGTTTAAAGTGATAATATTTATTCTTCTTGTATTTTAAAGGGAAAGATGTTAGGCTACATTCGCGAAATTAGTACATTATTTAATTTCATTTTTTGCTATTAAAAAAGCTATAAATATTATAAAGAATAAAATATTTAATAATTGTAATGTCGCGTGTATAATGTTGATGCGAATTTCAGCATGATAAGAAGCGTGAGCGATGGCTCATCCTTCCCCTCGCCGCGCGCTGCCCAATCATCGCCGAGCGCCGGGCGACCAATGTCGACACGCTGAGCCGTCCTACGGGTCAGGCGGGCGAACGCGCGCTCTTATTCGTGCAACTTTAATACTTAATAACTTGAAAATTATTGCGAATATCGCAAAATGGTATAAGACATATTAATTTATCTCGCTCCCATCTATCTCCTCATGAGTGATAGGGATAGTGTTACAGGATATCCTGTATAATATTTGATATTTATTAACACAATATGGATTTTAGCATTACTTCACTTTTGGAAATAAATACATAAGATATGTATCTGTACTGAAAATGTGTTTTATAATTCTCGATTATAATATCTATTATTAATTATGTATTAATAAATTTGATCTCATTTGCATCGAAAGAAAAGATATAAGTAATTAATAATTAAAATATATATATATGATTAATATTGCCAATATTTTAATATATTAAACAGTTAGTTTCGTAATTATTTTAATTATATATCCCGTTATAAGCATTCAATAAGAATTAAACAGATATATATATATATATATATATATATATATATATATATATATATACAGGTATGACTTTTTGGAAACTTTTATATTTCTTATTCAAAGAATTCGAATACATTATATACTTACGTATTCTCAAAAATACTGGCGCTGTGATCTATTAAAATTTGGCCAACGTAATTACCCAAGAACAAATAAACAATGTGACCAAAGATGAAAATAATTAATACTATGAGATCGCTAATTTCATGCTTGACTAAAATTGTTTGAAAAAACTGAAAAAAGATATGATGATATAATGAAGATATAATGAATTCAAGATTAAATTAGTTGCCCATAAAAATTTTTCTATACAAAACATGTACTTTTTCATTTTTATTTTAATTGATATTCTTAATTATTAATGTATATCATTAGTAATATATAATTGATATATATATATATATACTAATATAATAACTGTAAATTGATATAATACATATTATACACCACAATACATAACATAAAAATACAACTAAATATACATATATACAACATATACAACAAAATATACTTTAATAAAACCTGTTAACTAAATAAATAATTGAAGAAATATGACTCACGCAGAAAAGATTAATGATTAGAGATGTAATACCGATTATAAGTAAAATGGTATATGAAATTGCCAGAGTAGACCACAGGAATTCAGAAAATCTTGAAGAGAAAGAAATTATTATATCGATCGATCATTATTGTAATATTTTAACATGATATTCTTTTTATTTTGTACAAATTTTTGAAATTTTGATCTGATAATATAAACACTATTTCATGGAGATTTAATAGTTTTACATTAATCACACAATCATATTTATATAAATATTTTCTCTTTATTATTAATAAAATGCATTATACCGACTCGAGAGCTCTTTTGTGAATATATATAGCCTCAATTATTCTTTTGCAAATGATGATTGTTTGCTTTCCAGATGTATAACTATGTAAAGATTCATTATTAAATGCTTGATCCATTCGATAACTGTACAAATAGTAATTATATGTTATAAAAATTGTAATAATATATTAAATAATTAAAAAACTCAAATTAAAATAAAGTATATCTACATCATAATACTTATAAAATAAATATAAATAATTTGCATTAAGAACAAATATACAATTGTCCACCTAATTTCTGTTATTTTATTACCTGGCAATACGAAACATTCCGCAAGCATGCTGTACGTATGTCACGTATAATGATTCAGTGCCTACCAAAGTGGTTACTATTAAGCCTAAACTTATATTTGTCTGCAATAAAATCGCATAAAAAAATTTTTGCTGATCAATAAAGTACTCTCCCGGAAATAGAAATTGTCGTGATCGCGAAGTGTTTAATGGAGCAATAATGTCGAGGATACTTGGTATTAACGATGAAATAAAAATAGTTATCGTAGCCACATAACCCAATACTAAAATCATAAAAGAACGAATTTCAATATTTTTATGTTATGATTATTTAAAGTCAATGAATTAAACACACATCTATTTCTTACTTGTAAAAGACAAAGTGCACATGCTTCCAACGTAAGTATAACTTTCTATAATTTCTAATTCTTTTTTATCTTTAAGCATATTCCAATCTTTTTCTACATGATCCATGAGATACCTTATCTATTCACATGGAATTATAAAAATTTAATAGCTGATATTCCCATCATTAAAAAAAAAAGTCCAAAGATATATATAGTAAAGTGCTCATTTATTGTTAATTTATTATTCTAATTCAGAATTTAATGTCCCTACTTATTTGCAGAAAATTAATATCAAAAATGAAGGCTCTGATCTCCCATTACGATAGTATTATACTTGAAAACATAAAATATTATAAACAAAAGAATCTATTAGAATTATATATTAGAATTTTTATATATTAGAATTTTTTCTTAAATTATGTAAATAAATATCGCAAATTTTGAGCAATTATTAAAAATGTAACAACACCATTATTACCGCAACATGTAAGAGCAAAGTCAAACAAGTGACACAAGCTTGATATTAAATTGCTTCTAAAAACAAATAATTGTAAAATACTTTATCCCCAAATTTATTCGTTTTGAAATAATTTTAAAAATTATTAAAAGTAAATAACAAGGGTGAAGAACATTAAACAAATTAATTGTTGAACCTAATTTATTTGAGATATTTCTAAAATAAATAGAAGCAATAAATTCGGAACTATAGCAATAAATTATTTAATATTTAATTATAGTATATGTCCAAATTCTTTTTAATGATGGAGTCTTTGCAGAGGTAAAGTTTGGATGGACAAATTCAGTTATTATATGAAACGATTAGCAAAAAACAATTTGTTTTAATTGTTTTTGTTTATTATATTTTAAAACAAACAAAATACAATGTATACATCGATCACGCATACCAACTCACCTTTCTAGCGACAATACAAAATGTTTGATATTTTATAATGTAAATTACGCAAAGTATGATAGGAGAGAGAAATTTTATCATAATATTGATGTTTCGTTTTAATGTTATCAGTTTCGCAATCTAAAATCATAATTAAATTATATTTATCACAAATTATTAATTTTTGAAGCAAGCATCTTTCTTATATGTAGATTATTGTAAAAAAAATCCATGAATAAATTATAATGCAAGAATCTTATAATTAAATAAAATAGATCAGATTTAATATGTGGTAATAGCAAATTTTTTATTTTTTTATGTAATCTCTTACTATGTACTGTATACTCTTACCTGAGAAACTGTCATATACATTACAATAACATTACAAAATATCATTTGACAATATTTGTAAATTGAATGTTCATATGGCCACAAGCCAACTAACATTAAAAGACGTCGATTGAGTTTATAATATTCATTCCCGACGAAATTCATCTTCTTACAGCAATCAAAATGATTCTATACTGAGACATGAAGAGATATCTTTATGTTCTCCTTCTTTTGTTATTTTTTATATTTATTGAACCTATTGTTTTTTTTCCATCTCGCTTGTCCATGTAATGCGGAGAATAAGTACTGTAATCTATATATAAGTCTAACATATATAATTTAGTAATTTATGAAATCATCTACGTATTAGAATTATCATATTTATTCACACATACGTGTGAAAATGACATGTAGAAAAAAATTAGTAATCTATATGCAATTTATGATGTAAATGCCTTTCTTTTAGAGGGATAATTTTCTTATACTAGATCGTTTATATATTCTTTTTTATTACTCACCAAGATGTCATCTGTTTCACATTAAAGCAAATATATTTAGTTTATTATTTAAAAATATTTAAGAGACATCGAATATATTTGGAATAAATTTCTTAAAATGTATCTATTCTATAAATATTTTTATATATTCCACATATATTTATATATGTGTAATATATCTTTTTCATATATCTTTTTCAGATAAAAGATAAACAGAGCTTACGTGTTTGTTGCGACAAACCATTGCGGTAATATCAATGTTACCGCCAAACAAGACTCGGTCTTCCGGTCGCGAGATAGAAAAGAGCGTGGCATCTCTAATTTCGCGAAAACGTGTTACAAAGCACATCACGCTCGGAGATAGTGCGACGAGGATGGCATGCGATTTGAAACCATTCCTGATTGGATACAGCTCCCAAGTTGGATATAAATACAAGTAGCAATGCGAAAACGGCTCACTACGTTTTTCGAGCTCATTTGTGTCACGGATCTGTGCGAGTCTTAACGAGAAGCCGAGTCCTCTAGATTATATTAAATTAACGAGAAGCCGAGTCTTCAAACCGAAATATTATCGAAATTAATATGAGGTACATATATACGATACATATGCGAAAAAGACATTAGTTACGTAACACAGTATATGTATGCAACAGTGTTTGTAATCGAAATGTGTTTATTTGCAGTTTAAATATTACAGTGTTTAATGTACAGTTTAAAGTATAATTTTCCAAATGTATATAAGTAATGTAATTTACTATTCGAAGTAAGTATTTGACAATTATCTAATAATGTTATATAAAAAGGAATATATATATATATATATATATAAATCATCTTATGTCATCGATACTTCAGCTTCTCTTATTTAATGGTATTGCTGCGCTAGCTATGTAAAATTGTAAAATATGGTAAAAACATATTCCTAATTCGAATTAAAATTTTTATTCTTTTTTCTTTTATCTTTTATTCTTTAGTTTATCGATATATATAATTATTTTTTATTTTTAAATAATGATATTAAATATCGGCAGTTATAAAACTTATGTTCAACAATATCTTTTTTTTTTTAGATATTTATTTGATCGATGATTATGCGGATTAAATTTATTAATTTAAATTATTAAAATTTTAAATTTTGTTATTCAAATACATAGTTTATCATTTCTATTTTGCCTATCTTTATTTTGACTTTTTTTATTTTAACTAAGCATTCGCGATCGGTATAACTTATATTCAAAACACAGTATCGATATATATATTTTTGTTTAGTATTTGACATATGTAGTTGAAGCAAAAGAATATATAATTATGAATGTCAAAAACATTTAAGTCTATTCTAATTCTATTCTATGAATAATATAACAATATATAATATAGCAATTTTCTTTGTTCTTTTTAATATTTAAATAAATTGAATAAAAATAGCGACATCATGTGTTTTAAATGAGAAAAGACTATTGAATGTTTTTAACATTATATGTTGCAATATATAATGACAAAATTTTTGCGCGGAACTTAATAAAAATATTGCATGCTGCATAAATCAGCTAATATTCTAGCGGGTCACTAGTGGGATATTGCGCAAAGTCGATGCCAGGCTTTGCGACAATAGAGACCATACAAGGAGTCCAGACAATATTAATTATCAATCTTATAATATATAATAATATAATTAAAATAACAAAAAAATAAAGGTAACTATTCATTGTGATACTTATATTTATTTTAAATTTTAGTGGCGTTTTTGTCAAGTTTAATAAATCGAAAAAAATATATTTCGCCAATATTTTATTAAATTATTTTTCTACTATTATTTTTCTACTAATTTAAAGTTGACTACTATATATTATAAAATTTTATTGTTAAAACTATTAGTTCTGTACGGACCAGAGTACCGTAAAATACGACAAAGTAGTACTCATAAGCTGAAATTTAAAATTATGTTATGCAAAGAAAATTATATATATATGATAATTATATATATGATAATTATATATATAATTTTTATTTAACTTTAATGGCAATATAATTGATTGAAAATGTGTTTACATATAAAAATTCCAAAAGAATAAAGTAAATGAATATGATTATTAATTACAAACAAATTTTCAATAGATATTTCATATATTCTAATATATACTACATAAAAAAAAAATAAAAATAAGTGAATCAAAACATTTCACTACTAATAATATATTAATATTAATTCAATTATTTCTGAAATAGTCAAATATTTCATACTAGCGTTACATTTACCGTTGCAAAGCCTTCGAATGATGGAACAAACATTCCTCCCACAACCATTTTGCAACTTCTCATACTTCTTTGCATTATAAGTGGCAATAATCTTTGTGCTGGCAAAGGCGCACCTTGCCATCGTGCGATATATCTGGATAAAGTTTATTTGGCTATTAGTTTTCATCATTTCAAACTTAATATTTGATATTTAATAGAATAATATATATAATAGAATATAGATTTTAAGCGCTACTTTACTTTTAAAAATAGGTACATAATATATGTATCTTTAATAAAAGTGTATTTTATAATTCTCGATTATATATCCCATTATAAGTATTCGACAAGAGTTAAATAGATATATACATAGATATATCTTTTTTGGAAACTTTTATATTTCTTATTCAAATAATTCGAACACATTATATACTTACATATTTTCAAAAATACTGCCGCTGTGATCTATTAAAATTTGGCCAACGTAGTTACCCAAGAACAAATAAATAATGTGACCAAAAATAAAACTAACTAATATTATAATATCGTTAATTTCATGCTTGAATAAAATTGTTTGAAAAAGCTGAAAAAAAATATGATAACATAATGAAGATATAATGAATTCAAGTTTAAATATTAGTTGCTAATAAAAATGTTTTTATATAAAACATATACTTTTCAATTTTTATTTTTATTGATTCATAATTATTGATGTATATCATTAGTGATATATAATTGATATATATCAATATAATAATTGTAAATTGATACATGTAATGATATGTAACAATACATATTATAAAAACACAACTAAATAAAATATACTTATACATATACTTTAATAAAACCTGTTATCTAAAAGTAATTGAAGAAATATTACCCACGCAGAAAAGATTAATAATTAGAGATGTAATACCGATTATAAGTAAAATGGTATATGAAATTGCCAGAGTAGACCACAGGAATTCGGAAAACCTTGAAGAGAAAGAAATTACTATATCGATCGATCATTATTGCAATATTTTAGCATGCAATTCTTTTTATTTTGTACAAATTTTCGAAACATTGACTTGACAATATAAATATTATTTCATAGAGGAGATTTAATAGTTTTACATTATATTAATTGCTATTATTTATAGAAATATTTTTCTTTTTATTATTAATAGAATACATTATACCGACTCGAGAGCTCTTTTGTGAATATATATAGCCTCAATTATTCTTTTGCAAATGATGATTGTTTGCTTTCCGGATGTGTAACTGTGTAAAGATTTATCATTAAATGCCTGATCCATTCGATAACTGTACAAATAGTAATTGTGTATTATAAAATTTGTAATAATATATTAAATAATTAAAAAAACTCAAATTAAAATAAAGTATATCTACATCATAATACTTATAAAATAAATACAAATAATTTGCATTAAGAACAAATATACAATTATTCACCCAATTTTCTGCTATTATATTACCTGGCAATACGAAACATTCCGCAAGCATGCTGTACGTACGTCACGTATAATGATTCAGTGCCTATCAAAGTGGTTACTATTAAGCCTAAACTTATACCTGTTTGTAATAAAATCGCATAAAAAAATTTTTGCTGATCGATAAAGTACTCTCCCGGAAAAAGAAATTGTCGTGGTCGCGAGATGTTTAATGGAGCGATAATGTCGAGAATAGTTGGTATTAACGATAAAATAAAAAAAGTTATCATAGCCATAGAACCCAATACTAAAATCATAAAAGAATAAATTTTAATATTTATATGTTACGATTATTTAAAGTTAATGACATTAAACATATCTATCTCTTACTTGTAAAAGACAAACTGCACATGCTTCCAACATAGGTATAGCTTTTTATAATTTCTAATTCTTTTTTATCTTTAAGCATATTCCAATCTTCTTCTACATGATCCATGAGATGCTTTATCTATTCACGTGGAATTACAAAAATTTAATAGCTGATATTTCCATCATTAAAAAAAAGTTCAAATATATATTTAAATTTAAATAAAGTGCTCATTTATTGTTAATTTATTATTATAATTTGGAATTTAATGTTCCTTATTTGCAGAAAATTAATATCAAAATGGAAGGCTCTGATCTTCCATTATGATAGCACCCTTATACTTGAAAACAAAGTATTGTAAACAAAAGAATCTATATATTAAGATTTTTTGCTTAAATTATGTAAATAGATATCACAAATTTTGAGCAATTATTAAATATAACAAATTATTACCCTATTATTAGAAATATAATCATTATTACCACACATGTAAAAGCAAAGTCAAACTAAGTCAAAATAAGTGACTACATAAGCTTGATACTAAATTGTTTCTAAAAACAAATAATTGTAAAATACTTTATTCCCAAATTTATACCTTTTGAAATAATTTAAAAAATTATTAAAAGTAAATAAATCAAGGGTGAAGAACATTAAATAAATAAATTGTTGAGCCTAATTTGTTTGAGATATTTCTAAAATAGAAGCAAAAAATTCGGCACTAGAGCAATAAATTAATATTTAATTATGTTATATATCCAGAATCTTTTTAATGATGGAGTCAGCTTTGCAGAGCTAAAGTTTGGATGAATAAATTCAATTATTATATGAAACGATTAGCAAAAAACAATTTATTTTAATTGTTTTTAATATTATATTTTAAAATAGACAAAATACAGTGTATACATCGATGACCACGCATACCAACTCACCTTTTTAGCGACAATACAAAATGTTTGATATTTTATAATGTAAATTATGCAAAGTATGATAGGAGAGAGAAATTTTATCATAATATTGATGTTTCGTTTTAATGTTATCAATATCGCAATCTAAAACCATGATAATTCAATAATATCTATCATAAATTATTAAGTTTTGAAGTAAGCATTATATGTAGATTATTGTAAGAAAAGTCCATGAATAAATTATAATGCCAGAATTTTCTGATTAAATAAGACAGATCAGATTTAATATGTGATAATAGCAAATTTTTCATTTTTTTCATGTAATACTTTTACCTGAGAAACTGTCATATACATTACAATAACATTACAAAATATCATTTGACAATATTTGTAGATTGAATGTTCATATGGCCATAAGCCAACTAACATTAAAAGACGTCGATTGAGTTTATAATATTCATTCCCGACGAAATTCATCTTACAGCAATCAAAATTCTATACTGAGACATGAAGAGATATCTTTATGTTCTCCTTTTGTTATTTTTTTATATTTATTGAACCTATTTTTTTTTTCTATCTCGCTTGTCTATGTAATGCGGAGAATAAGTACTGTAATCTACATAGGTCCAACATATATAATTTAGTAATTTATAAAATTATCTGCATATTAGAATTATCACATCTATTCACACGGCCGTGTAAAAATGACATGTAGGAAAAAATTAGTAATATATGCAATTTACGATGTAAATGCCTTTCTTTGAAAGGGTTATTTTCTTATACCAGATCGTTTATACATTCCTTTTTATTACTTATCGAGATGTCATCTGTTACGTTGAAGCAAACATATTTTGTCAGCTTATTATTTAAAAATATTTAAGAAACATCGAATATATTTGGAATAAACTTCTTAAAATGTATTTATTCCATATACATTTTTATATATTCTACATATATTTATATATGTGTACTATATATATATATATATCTTTTTCAGATAAAAAAAACAGAGCTTATGTGTTTGTAGTCGAAATGTGTTTATTTTACAGTTTAAACATTACAGTATTTAATCTACAGTTTAAAGTATAATTTTTCAAATGTATATAAGTAATGTAATTTATTATTCGAAGTAAGTATTTGATAATTATCTAATAATGTAAACTTTTTATTCTGTAGTCTGTCGATATAATTATTTTTTATTTTTAAATAATGATATTAAATACCGGCAGTTATAAAACTTATGTTCGACGATATCTTTTTCTTTAGGTATTTATTTGTTGGATGATTATGCGGATAAAATTTATTAATTTAGACTATTAAAATTTAAGACTTTATTATTCAAATACATAATTTATCATTTCTATTTTGCTTATCTTTATTTTGACTTTTTAGTAAGCATTCGCGATATAATTTATATTCAAAACACAGTATTGATATATATATTTTAGTATTTGACATATGTAGTTGAAGCAAGTGAATATATAACTGTAAATGTCAAAAACATTTAAATCTGTTCTAATTCTATTCCATGATAGTACAGCGACTTTTTTTGTTCTTTTTAACATTTGTTAAATAAACACATTGAATAAAAATCAACATCATGGGTTTTAAATGAGAAAATATCATTGAATGTTTTTAACATCACATGTTGCAATATATAATGACAAAATTTTTGCGCGGGAGGCTAATAAAAATATTGCATGCTGCGTAAAAGTCGGCTATAATATTCCAGCGGGTCACTAGTGGGATATTGCGCAGAGTCGACACCAGGCCTCGCGACACAGCGCGGGCGCAATAGGGAGCAATATTCTTCATATGCGACATTTCCCTCAATGCAGCATGAGCCGTCATGCGAAGAGCTTCGCGCGTGTATATTTCTTCATTTATCGTCTTTTGTGAACGGATAAATTTCTGCCCATCCGTGAAATGCAGTGAAATGTGTTAGTGAACTCTGATGTGATTTTTAATTTTTAATAAATTTTTTCATAATTTGTGCACATACATTAACAGAGTGTATTTTAGAAATATTTGGCGATTTAACTGATCTTTAATATAAACAAATAGAAGAAGAGCTATATATTAAGGTAAACATGCAAGTAATATGCAGCATTTAAATAAGAATTCTTCTCTATATCCAAACTTTTCTATGAATAAAATTACTTTTTCTTATCTCTTTGAGGATCTTTAACATAATTGTTGAGATGTCAAAGTTGATACCTTTGCAACCAATACTTATTTATTGTAATATATAAAATTGATATAAAAATCTCAAAATTTTCTAAAATTTTTATATATTAAAAATATAATAAAAATATAATATATTACTAATATTATATTCGTGAATAATTTTGTAAAAATTTCTAGAAATTTATAAATTATGTATTATGTATAAAATATCTTAGAAAAATATTTTATATTTATTAGAATTATTTTGTTAAAAGCAAAGAAACAAATAAGAATATTTTTATAAAGAGAGATTTTTATAATAATGGTAATTATGTTAACGTAATATTATAATGAGCATTTATATAGATATTTTATTTATAAAATATATGTGATTCATTCCAATTTTAATAAATATTATAGAAAAAATATAGTTATATGTTTTACTTTTAAAATGTAATTTTATTTGAATATAAATAACAATATAAAAAATCAATGCTATGAAAAGCATTTTATTATTTTGTTATCTTAAATCCAAAGAATAATAAAAAATGAAAAGATCGAATTTTGTGATAATAGATTGTGATAATAGAATTTCCAGTAAATCAATGATAAAAACTATTCCATTATTTAGTAACTATATATAATGGCTTTTTTTCACTTATTTAATTATATATTTCAATTTTCCTTCTGTCCTCTTAAAATAATCATTATTAGCTAAAATAATTATTAGCTAAAAGTGTATGAATGAGAAGATATTTTGACATAGATGCTATATATAAATGTATTATATTATAAAAAAGGGATGGGGAATACCTTTAGCGTACACACAATTGGAGTATATATATAGAAGAGTATAGAGTTTGTACAGAAGGGTAAAAATATATAATAAAATATAATACTGTTCTGAAATCTTGCTTATTAAGATTCGTGATAAACCTATTTTATTCTACATTAATAAAGTGTTTCATAAATACTAATAATATAGTTTTTTTATTATACTAATCATTAAAATTAGATTTGCTGTTTATTTTGATGTTAACGTACGGAATATATTACAGTGAGATAAGATAGCATAATGCTCACCACCTAAAAGAAATGATTATGGATAATATTAAAATTGTATATGTATATTGTATGTGACTTTAAATGATTTCGAAACTACTTTTATCTGTTTATTCCATTTTTGTATAGTTATATTATTCTCATTAACGCTATTATAATTGCGTTATATTCATTAATGTTTCTTAATTAGGCATTTGAATTTGTAGAAATATATTATTATCTATGCAAAATCTTCCAACGATGCCATAATTACGTCACCAATACCTAACACGTAACCCTTTATTGCTCTTTGCAATATAAATGTGAGAAGTTTCTGAATGCGTACAGGCGCTGCGTACCAAGCTACATCGTATCTATATAATTACATATGAGAGTTTCCTATTTTTTTCCCCTTTTATTAAAATTCTTATTAAATATAAAACAATATGTATAATATGCAAATAATGTGACATGAATTTAATCTAAAAACTTACGCCTTATCAAACACAAGAATACTATGATCCGTTACTTTCTGTCCAAAATAATTGGCAAAAAATAAGAAATCATATTGGCCTCCAATAAAGACTCCAAAGCTGCCAATAATTCTTCAAAATCATTCATCGCCAAGATAGCTTCAATTAGCTAAAAGATATTGATATTTATATATTTTAAAGTTAAGCAAATATAACTTTTTACAATTAGTAAAACAATATTTTGTAGATAAAGAAAACAAATGAAACATAACATGTAGAATAAGACTGTTTATTGAAAAAATAACTCACACGGAACATATTAATAGTTATTGCGATTACTCCAAGTAGGAACATAAATAGGTCAAGATAAATGTGGATACTAGATAATCTAAAGATCTTCAATAATGAAAAATTATATGTATTAGTTATGTATTATATGTATTAGTTATGAATAGTGAGAGTAATATATTAATCCTCTCCTAATATCCTTTTTGCACTGAAAATAAGTGCAAAAAATTTTCCCATAAAAAAATTAAGATCTTGCGTTTCATGATTGGTATACTCACTCGATAGTTCTTATGTGGATATACTTATAGCTTGTATAATTTTGGCGTGAATTATGGTATATCTTTCATTAGCTATCGAAAACATTTCGTCATCAAAAGCATGTTTAAGTGATAACTAAAAATATGGATTTATTTATGTATAAGTAAGATAGTGATCAAAATCAATTCAATTGCATACAATTATATTATAATATATTATAATATATATTTTTAAATATAAAAGATTTTCATGTTTTTCTTTTTTATAACTTATTTTTATAACTTGTCATAGCATGTGCTTTGCAACAATAGTAATTATTGTTAAATAACTAATTATGTGATTAAATACGATCTATAAAATCAATTTATATAATATATAATATTTTGTACATTTGTATATTCGGAAATATTTGCATTGTCATATTTAAAAGTTTGCAATCATATGTCTCACCTAGTTACTTCGAATAATCCGCAAGCATGATGAACATATATCAGATTTAAAGTTTCGGTCGCAAGTATTGTAGTCACGCCTAGTAGAGCTAATAATGACTGGTGCATCTAAATAGGATAAAAATGTTTTTGTTCATCGAGAATGTAATATTCCGCTAAAATGGATAATCTTCTAGAACGAAATTCATTTAAGGGATGAACGAAATCGAGAAAGCCTGGCAAATAAAAGCCCAAAATAAAGCAAAGCAAAAGTGGAAAACTTGCAGCTGAAATAATATCACATCATTATGTACCAGGATTCGGAATAATAGATTAACGGTTTCCGTTATTTTTATATTTATAATCTATGGCATTTTACCAAAAAAAACTATTGTGTATCGCATTCCGATTATGGTATAATACCGTACAATTTCGTATTCTTTTTCATCCTTTAATGTATTCCAATTATGCTGTATTCTATCCATCATTTCTTTTACCTGACAATATATGATTAATAATAAACGATATTATATTTTAATTTTGATCTCTTTTTATAATTAAGCAGATTGGATAATTTGAAATTTTTTCATATACTTACTCTGTCAATGTTAATAATAGCTAAGAAATCTTAAGAGATAAATATGAAAAGGGACAGCATATGTTAGATTATATAGAAGACGATCGAGATCATGGACTGTACTTTGCAATTTCGCAAGCTGCAGAAAAAACTTTACTGTTAATAATCTTTCAAAGAAAAAAATCAAATCACTATTGTAGTTCTATCTTTATAAATATCAATTTTAAAATTAATTTTAATAATATTTATGGAAATAGTTTATAGAACAATAAAAAAATTAATCCAACTAAATGTAACAATGAGCATTAAAACAGAAAATATAATTTAAATATAATAATTATCAGTGCATGTATATATGAATTCTTGCATATGTATGTGCCCGCGCACACATGTACACACAAACACAAATAGTATTAATTTTATATTAAATTGATTTATGAAGAAAATTATCTGAGTAATACAAGAAGAGGCAAGGACCAAAATTGTAAATACTCTGTAAATATATGTCTATATAGAATTGTTGTAAGGCCATAATCCCATCATTTTTAAAAAGAATCGATTAACTTTATAATAACGCTGACCGTCAAAGTTCATTTGGCTTCAAGGATTTCACTATATTTTTTGTGGTGAAGAAGTCTATTTTTGTGGTGAAGAACTCTATTTTTCCATCAGTATTCATTATTGATTATCGTCATTTTCATAATTTTCTAGTGTAAATTTTAAGTTTATATTTAAGAGATTGCGTGAAATAAAAAAAAGGAATATACATAATAATATGGGTAAATTGTGCAAAGTATGTAGCGGAAAAGAAAATATTCATTACTGTTTTATTATTCATAAAGCGCTTGCACAAGCCTGATTATCATTGTTTTGAAATCCACAGTTAGTGAGTCTTTATTTTCACTCAACTATTGCTTGAAAAGACGAAAGTAAGTTTTACGTGTTATATATTTATAGTATTTCAATATATTATTGGAAAAATATTATAAAACAAATCATAATGAATTTAGATATTTATGCTAAAATATATATATATATATTAGGAAGAAGTATTTAATTAATATTACGATATATTTTATGAAAGGTATATTATTATATTATAATTTTTTAAAAAGATATATTATTTATTTAACTATACTGTAATTTATTTATAAGTTTAATTAGGAGTTGTTATATCATCGTACAATCATAGCTGTATAAATGATTGTTTACTTAACAAAAAAGCGAGATAAAGAAAGAAATAAGTCTTAATATATAAATAGTGCATAATCGTAATAATTTCAAAAAGTGATATAAAAATGAAAAATTTGTTTTGTGATTAAAAATAATTTTATTAATAAATATGCAAAAAAATAGATATATGGTATCTACTGAATACATTCTATAATTGCAAATTGAATTCTTTAAATGTGACTATTATCATCTTCGTTTTTCTTGTGTGTCTCCATGGATTGAAGGAGCATAACGTAAGATATAGACATACTCATGAGCTGTAATAAATATTTAATTTTTTTCTTCATACAACTGATTAAAAAAGAATAAAAAAATTTATTTATAATTTCTTACCGTAGCAAAACCTTCTAACGATGCATCAAATAAACCTCCAGCTGTTAAAGCACTCTTTTTGTTACTTCTTTGCATTATGAACAACATCAACTTTTGCATCCATAATGGCGCAGCGTACCATTGCATATTGTAACTGTTAATACGTAGAGTATTGTTATGTATATAATTGTTATGTATATAACAATTAATATATATTTATTAATATTTCAATAAATTCAATTATTACATATTCAAATAAATATCTTGATTTCTTTCTAGTTTTAAATTTCTAAATTATTATTTAATGGAATAAAAAATTATATTTATTAATACACTATTTATATGCGGATTGCAATGAACATTAGGGTCATCAAAATTATGTATCAAAAATATTAGAAACTGTATTTAATACTAACGTTGCTTCGCAAATGCTAATGCTATTGTCTATGATGTTCTGTCCAACATAATTTCCCAGAAATATATAATATAAATGTAGTACTACAATGCCGATGGATAGTATTAATTCCAATTCATGTAAAGATACTATCGTATTAAAAAGCTAAATTGAACATTATTAATTATATATTTTGTGTAACTGAATTTATATATTGTTATAATAATTAATTTTTCTCGAATATCGTATTTTTAAACGATATCGTATTCTTTTTGTATTAATTGCTTACATTAACAAAACTGAGACTCGTCGAAGCTATTCCAAATCCTAATAACACGAAATATAATGTTGCAAAACTATTCGTCATGATATCGACTAAACTTCAATAACAAAATGTATAGTTATTATTAATTCATCGCAATGATATTTAAACTTTTGCACTCAGCCTTTTTTGCGAGGGTTTATATCTAATTAAGAGAAAAAAAGAAGTTTATCAACTTTAGATTCTTTATTTATAAGACGAATTATGCATCCTATTACACATAGACACAAATTAATATTTATAATATATTACAACAATTATATTAGCTTGCCGGATTGCCCAAGCAAAATAGATTTTGAGTGCAAAAAGATGATACATATTAATACTAACTCCACAGCTCTGCGATGAATGTATACAGCATGAATTAATTTCTCGTAAAGAATATGTTCTCTAATGTTTTTCGGAATTTGTTGTATATTTTCGTCAAATATGTGTTCTATTCGATAGCTAGGAAAATAGTACCAATGATAACAATAGTACTATTAAATAGTACTATTAATTTGTTTCTATGATAATTTTTTTAAATAAATTAATACAGCATGTTATATTTAAGAAAATGTTTTTTTTTTTTACCTGGCGATTCTAAACATAGCACATGTGTGTAGTACATATGCAATGAGTATTGTTGCGATAGCCGTTATTGTGATACAGCCAACATATTGAGTTAAAATAATATGTGTTAAAATAGCAAAAAAGTATTTTTCTTTATCAATGAAATATTCTACTCTAATTAGCACTATTTGCGGTTGCGAATCATTCATTGGTATAGTCACATCGAATACATATGGTATACAGTACAATATTAATAATCCCAATAAACACAAGTGACTCAGGACTAAAGCATGCGAATTATGTTAAGTATTTAACATAGTACGGAAAACAATACATATTTTTTAAATTCTATTAAAGAAATATTGGTTAAAAAAGAAGTTGTACAACACGTTCAATCAATTCAATTATATTTATATTAATCTGATTAAGTGTCTTATGGAACTTTATAAAATTTTTTATAAAACTTTATAAAAATTATAAATATAAATATTATTTATATAAATATATAATTTTTGTAATAAATTTTAATTAGATAAAAATATGAATAAAAGGCATAATGTACATGTAAAAACATCATGTCAGAGAAAGAAATGGATTGATGCGATTGATATATGATTTTCTATCTTACTTGTAAAACAAACCGTATATAATTTTGCATCGTTTGCATATCTTTGTATCATTTTCAATTCCGCCTGTGCTTTTAGCATATTCCAATCATATTGTACTCTGTCGAAAATATATTTGATCTACGATAACAAATATTTTATAATCTATAAATTTTTTTTTATTGCATATTGCATATTGCGTTATGGGTTATTTTTCATTATTATGTAATCATATTGATTTTTAAAATATTAAATAGTTATATAATATTAAACACAAAGTATGAAAATACACGAAGTATTTTCTTATTTGAATTAAGAAATAGAAAAAAATTACATGATTAAAGAATATTACAATAAAAATCTTACAAAAATGACATTTTAGATTTTAACAATAAATAGTACTTACATTATCGGTGAGCAGAAGACATGCGTTATATTTTATAATATAAATACAGTTAATAACAATGAACAAAGAAATTCTGACGATATGATCGATGCTGTACTGATTTATGAGAAATGTGTTGCACTGAGAACCATATAGACTTATAGAAAATTATAGTATAAAATAAATATGAATAAATATTAATTTATTAATAAAATTAATAGAAAATATTGTCTATTTTATAGAGACAATCATATAGATCTATTATACAGAGAATTTTATAGAGACAATCATAGACAATATGTTATAGACAATGGTTAATATTCTATATTCACTATAATTTTTATTGTTGTAGGTAAAACAGACAGTGCAATGAAAAATCACTCTTTTCTTGATACCTGGCATACTAAAAAGGATATGAATAACGTTTGGAAAAATATTATTTGAATTTTTTTCCAAACTGAAGTTTGATAAGGCCACAAGCCGAGACATAGCAGAAGAAATTTATTTAGCTTATAGTACCGCCTTCCAATGAAGTTCATCTTTGACGGAAGTTAAAATGTATATGTCAAATACCATCGCGAATATTACCGCGGAACTGAGTTTCCCCCTCCTATATTGAATTCAGACATAAATTCACACATGAATTTTTTCTCAAGCATAATTTGTAGGGTGATGGTTTGTCGTGGCATAGATAGCAGATGTAAGAAATTTATAAAGCATGAAAGAAAGAGAAATAAATAAAGAGGATTAATTTTTCTCGATTTTCTTTCAATTGACTATAGAATGAAAAGCCATTAAGATAATGTTATCAATATTGATCATTTTATCTTATAGTTTTTTTCTCGGAAATAAATATCTTTGTACATTAGTATTAATCAAGATAAGAAGTTTTACGGATAACTTGTAAAGACAAGAAATTTTATAGATAACTTAAACTGCTTTATTATAATACATATTACTTTTGCTATAATATTTTATATCATAACAAAAGATTTTCAATTCATTTTATATTCTGTGAATGTGTCTATTAATTTTAATTAACAAAATACAGAGATGATTATTTAATGATTTTTTTATCAATCGTCTTGTAAAAATGTTAAAAATGTATAATGACGTTATATATTTCTTGCTCATATATAAAAAAAGATAAAATATATACTGGTATTATCTTTCCATGGAATCTCATATGTTTAGTAATATATGCATTGTTTCGTTAATTGTTATGTTTCATTTTTGTTATTTTCTTAATGCTAATTTATAAAATTTATATTTCATATAACATTCACATCTATTATTAATTCATTTATATGAACATATAAATCTTTTTAATAAAATGTTGATTTCAAAAAGATCTAGATAAATACAGATTTAAATGAATATAATATATATATATATATATATATATATATATATATATATATATATATAGAGCACACGTAATTGTGTGTATATTATGTGTTATAAATTATATAATAAAATATGTACATTATCATATAGTACGTATACATATACAAATCCTTTTATATTTAGAAACTTATAATTGATATGTGTAATATGTGTTAAAGAATAATATATTATTTTTTAAATAATATATAAGACAAGAAAGAAATTATTCTTACACGTAATATAATCAGCAATAATCAAATTACCTGGAACTCGAAAATATTTCTTCTAACAATATTAAATAATTTGCACCATACATATTCTACAGATAAAGACATTTTCTTGTAAATAATTATCTCGAATATATCATAGAATAGATCACCGTGAAATAAGATATTGACATGCTTGCAAGCTGCAAATTTATATTTTGTCTTATTGTTAGATAAATCCTAAAATGTAGTTATTAAAAGGATTTTGATATATTTAGATTAGTAAAGTTTATTTATTACCGTAGAAAAACCTTTGAGCGAAACTACAAATATTCCTCCAAAAACGAAAGAAAAGTTTTTTGAAGTTCTCTGCATTATGAACAATAATAATTTCTGTGCACGCAATGGCGCCGTATACCAGTATGAACGACATCTAGATCAAAATTTTAATTGTAAAATATATTAAATGTTTATCTATAGAAATATCATACTTTAATATAGATCTTATTTGTTAAATATCTTTGAACGTATATTTGAATATATTTTTTAAAAGTGAGCATATTTTCAGCATATTTTTTTTAAAATGCATCATATAGCAAATATTTTTGCAATATTTACGTAGCATTAAATACATCGACGTGATGATCCGTAACTATCTGTCCAGCATGATTTCCTAGATACAAATAGCAGAAATGCGCGAGAACGAATGTAAAGGTTGTAAATAGTTCATTCACGTTACTTGTGGATAACGAGATGAAAACCTAAAATTATGACTGATGTGTAGGAATGTTTAGAAAGAGATAATCAAAATTTTTTTATTAATTATAGAAATGGATTAAATATTATATTTCAAAAACTGTGCTCACCTGAAATATATTAAGAGCTAATGAAGTTACTCCTGTAGCAAGTAATATGAAATAAGATATTTTAAAATCGCATATAATCAAATTAGTAAACCTTTAATAAAATAATATAATATATGATTTAATTAAGTTTTTGATTATATATACTATATATATATATATATATATATATATATAAAATGCGATAGTGTGTGTGTGTGTGTGTGTGTGCGCGCGCGCGCGCGTGTGTGTATGTAATCAAAAATATAACTAAATATTATGTTGTATACATTCGTGATTACACACGTGCGCACACGCACACGCACGCGCGTGCGCATGCGATATTTATTTTTTTCTTAAATTTAATTATATATACTATAAAATTGTTAAAAAATACTAACTCCATAGCTTTCCAATGAATATGTATTCCATTGGTTAATTTTTTGTGAATTAAGTGATACTTTTGAAAAGACGATACTTTTACAGGATTCTCGGTCATCGCATCTCTAATACGATAACTGTAGATGTAATATTATACTTAGATAGTTTTTAAATATTCAAAAAGATTATGTTTACTGAGAAATTATCTTTGTTTTTATAATTTAAATTTTATAGACATTAAATGTTAAAAATTATATGTATGTATACAAAATGTCCGGTAATAACTGTATTACCTCTCGTGAATAACTAGAGCGAGTTATTGAATCGAAAAGTCCTGTAACATTACATACCTATACATTTTACGATTTTCGCAATAATTAAAGAATTATTAATTTATTTAAATCTATGAATTCTACTTATCTACAAGGTGTGGTATGGTTATTAACGGACATCCTATACATAATATATAAATTTAGATGTGTGTGTGTGTGTGTATGTGTGTGTGTGTGTGTGTGTGTGTGTGTGTGTGTGTGTGTGTGTGTGTGTGTGTGTGTGTGTGTGTGTGTGGTGTGCGCGCGCGCTAATAAAATATTACCTAGCAATTTTAAACATTGCGCAAGCATGAAAAACGCAACTCATAAGCATAGTTCCAATAGATAAAACCATTAAAGCGGCTACTAATAAAGTCATACTAGTATGCAATAAAAGCCAAAGAAAATATCTTTCTTGATCGATAAAATATTCCATTATCATATAAAAATGTCGTGGCCGAGATGAGTTCAACGGTATTATTATATCGAGTATCATTGGCAGCATATGGCCCATGATTATAACAAATATGCTCAAAGAGAAAATGTCTGATTAAAATTATAAGAATAATTATTTCTTTGATATAATACTACATCAAAACTTGATAAACTTGATATATCATCCTTACGTAACATGAAAAGTGTAAATCGCCTCGAGAATTTAGTATATTTTTTTAATATTGCAACCTCTTGTTTATCTTGAATTATACTCCAATGATACCATATTAGATCCATAAGATGTTTCATCTGTCATTGCAAATATGTATTTTACTTAATTTTGTGATAAATATAATATAGAAAAAAAATGACTTACTTTTTGATTATTATACAAGAAAGCGCCATATTTTAAGAGGCATACACACATGGGAAGAACGATCGATAATAGTTTCGTGATTAGGTTTATAGAGCAACCTGCGTCGATAAGAGTCATAAACTGAAATATTAGTTTTATATTTTTATAATATTTAATACCTATTCGCGTTTATTAATATATTGATGCTTCTTTTACCATTTTTTACTTATATATGTATTTTCATTTCTAAATTAGAAATTTAGAAATTTTTATGCTATTTCGTAAAGTGACCATACCTGGAATACTATAAATGACAATATAATAGTGATGTAGAATATAGCTTGAATATATCTGAATTTTGATTTCTCATAAGGCCATAAACCGCAGATTAACAAAAGCAATCGATTTACATCGTAGTACTTAGTCATAGGATTAATCATTTCTCTTCGAATACCAAAACTTGAATGCAAGACAGTTATGGAAATTATTATTTTTCCCTCTTCTATGATATCAGTATTATGTATTTCAATTATTTTATTTTTATATTTTCCCTATCATGTACCCTCGAATATATTCTCAATGTGAATAAATAACGTAATAACTTTAAGAACAAACAGCTGTTTCTAGTACGATAGACAATTGCGATCAATTCCGACATGTAATTTTACTACATGTAATTTTACTACACTTTCAACTAATACGGAATATCGCAAAAGTTTCTCACGATCACAATTCATTTTATAATTATTCAAGATACTATAAAAGACATCTTTTTTTATTTTATAATGTAAAAAATTTGATACTTGTGTAACGCATTGTTTGGAAATAGTAGATGAAGAATGCACGAATACATTTGGTAAAATATAATAATCGATTTTTTTGACTCGTAAAATAGCTATTCCTCTAGCTATTCCTATTATAACAAATGAATTATAACATAATGTTATGTCTCAGTTGCTTATATATATTTTATTACGATATATATTTTTTTACGAAATGTGCCTTATCGTACTTCTAAATGTTTTATAAATAGATTCCTCTTTCGTTTACATGAAAATGCTTGTTTACATCTTTGTTATTAATATTATAATAACAGAATAATCTCATCTAATTTGTTATAATTGTATTGATTTTTTCATAATTTTTATTGCGTAGAATAAATTACCATAAAGTAAGATACTGACATACTTGTAAGCTGAAATTATAGTTTTTATATTTTATCACATTTATAATCTTATTTATATATATACTTTATAGAATTAAATATATTTTCATAAGTAAAATAATTGTATACAGAGATCAATTAATCAGAGAATTATTGAAGTAAAATGTGCAATACACACGATCGCATTAACATAATTATTTAAATATTTGTACCAACTGTTAATTATAAATTTTCTCACCGTAATAAAACCTTCGAGTGAAGCAACATATATTCCTCCAATGACCAAACTAAAATATCTTGTATTTCTTAGCATTAAGAAAAGTATTAGTTTTTGCACTTGTACAGGTGCCATATACCATTGCACATGATATCTAAACATTTATTTTTGCAATATGAACTATTCATTATCATGAAATTAAAATATCTTATTATTAAATTAGTTGATAATAATTAATTATGCAGATAAAATTACGCAGATTACATAAAATTTTGTAATTCTTGTATACTTACAACATTTTTAATACATCAGCACTATGATCCGTAATAGTTTGTCCGCCATAATTCCCTATGAAAATAATAAGAAAATGAAGAATAACATAAAATGTAGATATTGCTAGTTCATTTATATTATCTAGAAATAATGCAGCTTGTAATGCCTGGAATTAATATGTAAAAACTTTTAAAAATTAATTAATGCATAAAAATTATGAAACCAATGTGATCAATATAATGAAACGCGAATAGACATTGTATTGTTACTTATATGTTACTTACATGTAATAAATTAATGGCCAATGAAATTACACCTATCCCAATCAAAAAAAAGTAAGATTCTTTAAAACTGGCTAAGGCACGTTGCATGAACCTTTAAAAAAGCAAAGAAATTCGCCATCCATTCATAAACGATTCGAGTATCATAATTTGTGTAAAAAAAAAAAAAGAATAGTTGGCTACATTTTACATTGCAAATGTGCATTTATCTTGCTTGTATTATTCATTATTATAAAAATAAATATTATATAAATAAATATTATGTTAATAAATATTATATTATGAATAACAGAATATACAAATAATTACAAGTACTAGAAATAATAATCGAATGGGATTTTTGGAAAAAAAAAAGAATTTATCTTCTCAAATAACATAATTACAATAATAAGGAAATATTAATGTGATTGAATATACTGGAGTATAATATATAAATCTATTTAGATTTTTAAATATAATATGCTATAATTGATACTTCAATACAATAAATCCAAGTTTATGTTTTCAGAATATTCATTCTAACTCGCATATACTGTATTTACGAAGAGATTAATTAATATACTGACTTCATCGCTCTTCGTTGAATGTTGACGGCGCTAATTAATTTCTGACACATCAGGCGATTTTTTTGAGAAATAGACATATGCAAGAGGTTTTCATCCAATGAATGTTCGATACGATAGCTATAAAAGTATACTTTACATCACAATTAGAACACGTTCTGGTAAACAATTGATATAAACATCGAATACCAGGTAATTTTTAACATTGCACAAATATGTCGCATATAAGCTAAGACCATTGTTGTAGTGGTTGTTATTACAATAACGCCAATGAAGATAACTATAAAGAATAAAATATATCTTTCTCTATCAAATTGGTGTATTGAGATATTATCATATCTTAAGAGAGATTCATTGGATACTACAATGTCATTAATGGAAATCGGAATAAGATTCATTAAGACCAGAAGAAACCAGCTTAATATGGCACACACTGAAAAATGCCTGAATTTGCAAAAAGACATTTGTATAAAGCAGATTTATTAAATAATATGATTATGAATTTATCTATATTAAGCAAAACTTTTTTTAAAGAAATTCCTTACGAAGTAAGACTTCTGTAAGTCGCCTTGTAAACTTTCCATATTTTTTTGCTATTTCAATTTCAGTAGAATCTTTTAATGCGTTCCATTCTTTACAAATATCATCTAGTAGTCCTCTTACCTAAACACATGCAAACATGATTTTCTTCACTAATATATCATTAAATATAAATTATATTCTTAAGTAAAACGAAAAATATCATATATTTTAAGATAAGATTTTTTTTAAGTATATAAACAGTCATATTAAAAAGCAAGAGCTGATCATAGACTTATTGTTAGTTATATATATATATATATATATATATATATATATATATATATATATATAATGTTATGTATGTGCTTCTTATAATAATATATTATTATTAGATTTACATAATGTATTTTTTATAAACTTTGTATGTATCTGATGCTCTTATAAACTTAAGTTGGAAATAAATAACTCACTTCTCCCGGTTTAATTAAAAAGGCGATAAATTGCAATGTACACAGAATAGCTGGAAAAATGTCCGAACAGATCTTTAGTGCTAATTTGAAATTATACTCGTAAGCAAACAATATGTTAAACTAGAAGTGATAATATAAAGATATAAAAAATATGTGAATATAATTCTGAAACATTTTTTTAATTAGATCAACATATACCTGATAAATCATGTAGGCGATTAATATTCCTAATATGAATACGGCTCGTACGTACCGAAATTTCGTTTTTTCATAAGGCCACAAACCACATATCAGTAAAAGAATACGATTAAGATTATAGTACCAACTCTCAATCACGAACATCTTTCTATGAATACCAAACCATATGTGCGCTCGATAAGAGAATGAAAACTTTATTCTCCCCTCTCTGAAATGCTAGATATTATCATAGCGTGACTGAAAGCGTGAATATTGATAATAATTGCGGAATTATCCGGAGTTACATGTAGAATAGGAAAGTCTTGATCGATTATCTAATTTTCGATATTCGCGCGAGAAAAAAAATAAGCTCGAATTAACTAAACGTACAATGTCTCGTAACAATTTTTGAGAAGAAATAAAATAAAATTCATAAGATACATTTTAAGTTAGCACCATAGTAAGCAATGATAGTAAGATATTAGTAGTAAGATAGTAAGATATTAGTAAGTAGTAAGATATTAGTAAGCAATGATAGATCATTCAAGTTTGAACAGGTGTAATATGTTTTTTCATATTATTAATATTTTGAAAATTGTGACATTCAAATTATGCTCAGCAATTAAATGAATTTAAACAATTCATTAAAATCTGTTTTATATGTAAAATATTTTGATTAAATACAAACGATACATAATGAAATAAGGTGTTATTTATTAATAAAATATATAAATAGGGGATGCTATTTTATTACTATTACTTATATTATTAAACAGTATTTTTTCTCTATTCTACTTTACTTGGAAAATTACTCCAATGGAAAGAATCACTATACAACAAATACTCTTCATGGAAAGAATCACTACAAACAGCTACGCTACCTATTAGATTAGTTGTAAAACTATTGTAAAGAGTAAAGTATCGTCATGAAGGATATTGCTGTACTTGTGACCTATAACAAATAATCTAATGAAATGAATATTAAAGCACTTTGCATATCGCATTTTGTGTTTGTGCTAACCTACCGAGGAAAAACTTTCCATTACTGCAACGTATATACTGCCAAGCGACATTTTAACATCTTTCGAACACATTTGCATCATAAATAATAGCAATTTTTGCACTGTTGTAGGTGCTTTGTACCATAAAGACATGTAACTTAGAGCAATTTTATTTAATTTTAACCTTATTTTATTCTTATTTTATATTTTAAAATTTAATTTGTGTGTGTGTGTGTGTGTGTTTGTGTGCGTGCGTGCGTGCGTGCGTGCGTGCGTGCGTGCGTGCGTGCGTGCGTGCGTGCGTGCGTGCGTGCGTGCGTGCGTGCGTGCGTGCGTGCGTGCGTGCGTGCGTGCGTGCGTGCGTGCGTGCGTGCGTGCGTGCGTGCGTGCGTGCGTGCGTGCGTGCGTGCGTGCGTGCGTGCGTGCGTGCGTGCGTGCGTGCGTGCGTGCGTGCGTGCGTGCGTGCGTG